>NC_092097.1:16897731-17197731 GCF_045679555.1 Salvelinus alpinus
AGTATATGCATGTATGAATGTTCACTCACAAACACATGCACACAATTAAGTGATAAGCGTCTCACAAACAGTTTTAGGAGAACGGAAGAAGGAAAGACAAGGACCAAGTGGAAGAGAACTTGAGGAGGGGAGAGGGGGAAAGGGTCATTTAATGTGTGTAATTTGAACATTAAAAAGAGCAGGAGAGGAAACTAAAAAGGGAAAAAGAGAAAAGGAAACTTTTAAATACTCTTGGAGGGAAAACGAGATCACAGACTGCAATTATATAATTCTTGTCAAGTGATGGTGGTGATAGCCTGAGAAGAATGTACACACACACACATACACACTCACACACACACACACTCACACACACACACACACACACACACCAGGGTCCCGGCAGGAGAAAGGCCTCCTTGACTATGTTTAAATGTTGGAAGGTTCTGGAGGTCACCCAGGGGTCAGGTACAGGAAGGGGCTGTGTGTGTATGTTGTAGGCTTTAAGCTCTGGGCCCCTGATAAAAGCACTCCTTTCTTATTTCCTCCTTTGGTTTTCAGTTTTTGTCCATTTGCTCCTTCTCTTTTTAGTTATGATGAAAGTAAAATAGCCAAGCATACTTTTGAGTGTTCTCCGATGCCACGGACAGATTTGGATTGGGAGTGGGACTGTGTATGTGTGTGTCTGAGAAAGAGTAGATCTTGATATGAATGCTTCCCATGCACCGCCACACAACACCATGAATACAAGCATACTGTATATAATGAATGCTACAACAGTATGCTATTTCCAGATGAATGCATGCTGCACATGCGCATTCCACGTCTGAGTTTACAAAAAACATTTACACACAAAGTGAGTCAAAGACAAAGCTTCCACTCAGCACTCGGTCAAGTCCCCGCCATCGCACACACACACACAGTGGTGGAGGAGGTGCTGGTGGGGCCAGGGGGTCTGGGGTACATTCCCAGGGAGCTCCACTGGCCTCATGGAGGTTCTTTGTCTGCAGAAGCAGGGGCAGACTGCAGCAGACTCCAGGAGAGATGCCTATCAGCACCTAGCTACCTACGGCCTGGAGGAGAGGGAGAGAGAGAGAGAGAGACAGAGAGAGGGAAATATAGGTAGAGGGAGATCTAGACAGAGAGAGAGAGAGAGAGAGAGAGAGACAGGGAGAGGGAAATATAGGTAGAGGGAGATCTAGACAGAGAGAGAGAGAGAGAGAGAGAGAGAGAGAGAGAGAGACAGAGAGACAGAGAGAGGGAAATATAGGTAGAGGGAGATCTAGACAGAGAGAGAGAGAGAGAGAGACAGAGAGAGAGACAGAGAGAGAGAGAGAGAGAGAGAGAGACAGAGAGAGGGAAATATAGGTAGAGGGAGATCTAGACAGAGAGAGAGAGAGAGAGAGAGAGAGAGACAGAGAGAGACAGAGAGAGAGACAGAGAGAGGGAAATATAGGGAGAGGGAGATCTAGACAGAGAGAGAGAGAGAGAGAGAGAGAGGGGAGGAAGCGAAAGAAGGTTCACAATGTGAAACCAAATTCACTGACTGTTAGTGGCAACAAAAAACATAATATGCCAAACTAAAAACTATAATATATGGAAACCAAACCACTATACTGTACATAATCATCTCTGTAGTACACTCACAGAATTACTATAATCTTATGGTCAAATACTTGAGATGAATGATTCACATTCTTTACATAAAGTGTGTGAATCTCAAATATGTAAACAGCACTAAGTGAGTTAGACAAGTGTAGAGGCACTCTGAGTGATACAATTTGACATGTAGTGTGTGCCATGTCTCTGATTGTAGTAGTATCAATGGGGTCATGTATGTATATACATGTGGTGACAGGCGGAGTGATCTGTGCTGAGCTGCTGAGTGATCAGGTAGCGGAGGTCATATTGGAGGTCAACAGGGGTCGGGGGGGGGGGTTGGGGGGGGGGGGGGGGGGGAACAGTGACCTAGAGATCTCCAGCCTCTGTCAGCGGAAAATGTTATTAGAAGAGTTGGACTGGGGGACGACCGAGCTAAGGATGGGGCGTCAAGCAGTCTAAATATGGAGGGCTGCGATTGGCCATAATTAATTTATACTGGCTGCCCCAACAGAAAGACGTATCTATAGTCTGCTGTCCAGCCTCAATGATTTTGTGTGTGTGTGCTCGTGTGTCAGTGTTATGTACATTTTAATTTAACCTTTATTTTCACGTGGTAAGTTGACTGTGTTATGTGTTATGTGTCTGTGTGTGTTATGTGTTATGTGTCTGTATGTGTTATGTGTTATGCGTATTATATAACCTTTACTAATCCCCTACTGACCTTACCTCTGTATCCTGGCGACCCATGAAAAGCCCATTGTAACTGTAACATCCGCATTGATGAATTACAGTAGCGTCAGAGGTAGCTGAACAAGGCTCTGTAAACGCTGACTGATTGGTGTGGAAGGTTTCCATGTGTGTTCCAGTGAGATGACAAGGATTCAACCGTCTTTGTTCTCTATATACGTTCTGCCACAGGAAGTGACTACTATTGCCACCATACAAGTGTCATAACAAATGTCATCTATTGAACTTCAAGTGTGAACCTTGGCAGAGGAGTATTTCTGATAAGACACATAATAGGGGGTACAATATAAAAAACGAAAAAATGATTATAAGTTGCATAACTAACGCAAACATTATTTTTACGGCTCTGATTTCTTTCTCTGCCAGACAGAGAAACAGAGAGAGAGAAACTGAGGCAGAAAAAGAGAGAGAGAGAGAGAGGGAGAGAGGGAGAGAGAGAGAGAGAGAGAGAGAGAGAGAGAGAGAGAGAGAGAGAGAGAGAGAGAGAGAGAGAGAGAAAGAGTGAGGTGGGCGAGCGTACGAGAGAGACAGATCGAGATTGAGAAGCGACAGTGAATCGGCTGAATGGCGACAGGAACAGAGCAGAGCAGAAAATTGAAGTACATGTAACATGACACAAATGGACAAAAGTATTTAGCTAATGATTTATTATTAAACAGCTCCCCCTGTCCGGCCAAGCCCAGACCCTATTGTAGACAGATGGAGGAGAAGATTAGAAGCACTCTAATGGTTTTCAGATGGCAGGTGGGCTGGTGGGAGGCCTAAGCCCAGGGTTAATCACTGTTAAGTGCTGTGGACAGGAGAGGAGGAGAGGACACCGCCTGTCCAGGACACTGTATCCTGGGGCTTTGGAGGGGCCAGCCCAGGTAAGGCAAAGTAAGGCAGGCCAGGTAGGTAACTCACCTGAGGAAGCAGCTGCCTGCCTGCATGGGCCCTGAGGTGAACTCTGTACCCTCTGCAGATATATGCATTATATCAACCCCCCCCCCCCTCTCTCTCTCTCTCGCTCTTTCTCTCTCTCTCTGGCTCTACCCTCTATTGTGTCTTTCCCATTCTGCTTTCCAGTTATTGCCCCAGGCAGTTTTGAGTAACATTAGTGATTTGAGGGAGAGAAAGAAGGATTGTGTAAGAGCGCTAGTGAGACAGAAATTAGATTTATGTAAACCCCTCAGTGAACATACGCAGCACAGTACAATACTGTCGTTTATGGTGGATGCAGATTAGAATGCAGTCTAAAGATGAGAGACAGAACAGTTTGTTCTAATGAGGGATTGGGAGACGTAATACAATAATCATATTGATGAAGCAAAGAAAATGACAGAAAGCAGATGTTATTATGTGGTTTATGCTAAGAAAAGAGAAGAGCATAAAATCTGCCATTATTCCCCCCAGAAGCCAGTTCAGTCTGAGGGGATGAGACGTCTGCCTCCTACTGGATGGTATTCCAGCTTCTCTGTCATACATTAGGCTGCTTCCAGAGGAAATCAGACTACATGAAAAACAGCAACACGGCTCTCATACCATTATACAGGGCGAGGTACGCTTAAACGGCAGTCGGACGACAGACCTGTATTGAAGGGGTAATTGGAACAACATTTCCCCGTCTCGTTCCGACATCCCTGCCCCCGTTAGGATGGCCTGTCTCCAAAATCATTCCCAAACATCCCGCTAATGAAAACAAAACATGAAAAACGGCAAAACTTTACACAGCACTGACTTCTGATGGGCCATTTCTGCCAGGCCAGCCAACTCCTGGAGTCTGCATCGTGGTGGGCCATAGTCCCCCTGTAGCATGGAGGATGATATTGTACTGTAGGCTAACACTCATTCTAACCCTGTGCAGAAGAACAGGGTGCACTCAGGGGCTGAATTTCCTTCTCATTTAATGGTTGTTGTGTTTCAGAGTGAATTCATAGAAACAGCCTGGACCACAACATGCAGGGATTTAAACTACTGTTGATGGTATACTGTGGTTTACATGAGGGAGACGCACAGACACACACAGACACACAGAAACACACGCAAACCCCATCAAGCCCCTATCTGGCTCATCCCTCTGTCTGCTCCCATAAAATGAAGTCGTAAACAACAGATGAAGTCATCGCAGCAAAGAGGAAGAAAAAGAGAAGAGAGGTCAAGTTGAACTGAAACCCTTAAGTAAATCATCTGCTTGTAGTAAACAGCCGAGGGGTAAATCTATCAGCCAGGCACGTGCGGCTGACAGTATAATAATAAGGTGGAGAAAGCAGGAGCGTGTGGTGAAAACAGATGAAGAGCTCTCCCCTGATAGAGGGAGCAGAGAGAGAGAGAGAGAGAGAGAGAGAGAGAGAGAGAGAGAGAGAGAGAGACAGAGACAGAGACAGAGACAGAGACAGAGACAGAGACAGAGACAGAGACAGAGACAGAGACAGAGACAGAGACAGAGACAGAGAGAGAGAGAGAGAGAGAGAGAGGGAGAGAGAGAGAGAGAGAGAGAGAGAGAGAGAGAGAGAGAGAGAGAGAGAGAGAGAGAGAGAGAGAGAGAGAGAGAGAGGGGAAAAAAGGGGGAATAGACTGAGTGAGGGATAGAGCATTACAATCACTAACTCTCATATAAGTGGAGTAGATTGTCTCGGTCTGACTAAAGACAGGTGTATTGTAGAGATTGTTCATGATCACTTGGTTGTTGTTCATTGTCGAACCAGGCTCAGTACATGACATACAAGGCAGTCAGGCTGGCCAGCCCTCTCTGTTGTATAATCACCTCATGATGACAAAATGAGGCCTACAACTTTGATGTACAGTTTATGCCTTGATGACCTTTGTGCTCGTGCCTGTGTGTGTGTGTATGTGCTCGTGCATGCGTGTGCGTTATACAGACATGTATAAGCAAGTTCTCAGCCAGCCAGCCAATCAGCCAGTCAGTCAGCCAGCCAGCCAGCCAGTCAGCCAGCCAGCCAGCCAGCCAGCCAGCCAGCAGGCTTGATGTCAATCAAGTGGGCTTCTAATTAAAAGCAGCAGGAAGAAGCTGCTAGGGACAGCAATCGTTATCAGCCTCCCATTTTCATATGAATGGCCTTTTTAATTAAACTGAGCAGCTAATACGTCTCTGTATCCCAACCATGTCGCAGTTTAACAGACAAAGAGCTTCAGAGAAATGACGCAGGCGAGTGGCGGAGGAGAAGACAGAGGGATGAGCGGTAAAGACAGAGGGATGAATAATGAGGAGTAAAAAGCAGGGTGGTGCATTGCCTTTGAACCTGTTGTCTTGCCTTTTGTTCATGTGGGTGCTTCACCAGAAGCTATTATTGTCAACAACGTTTAATGTCTTCCATAACCACGAGAGGAATAAAATGAAAAGCGAGAAGAGAAGCGGGTATGAAACAAAGCCTATCTGTGCCTCAGATGAAAAGGAAAGGTCCAAAAAGCATTGGGGCTGGTGTGTTTGTATGTGTGTGTGTATGGTTTTTGCTATAGGGTAATAAAGAAGAACAGCCAGCACAGAGCAACTGGATCGAATCAAAGGTCAAAAACAAAGCCAGGCTGAATACATTTTCTCTAACCAATGAAGTGAAACAATAACAGACAATAATGAAAAACGTTAATATTCTAGATGACATTTGAAAGATGTACGTACAGTACCAGAGGAGTAAAACCATTGTTTATACATTAGAATTTATTGAACAGTTATAGCAGAAATATGATATTATATTTGGGTAACTGAATTTTATTTTTAAATCATCACTGAATGTGTTTTTTTAATGAAAATAACTCCAAAATATATGTTGTCTTTTATTTCCCTGAGCCTCCTTTGGCCTTTGAAATGCTCAGTCTGATCATGTGGGTGTTACGCAACAAATTTGAAGACATTTACATACACAGTCCTGATTGGCTGATAGGGTGGTCTATAGTCCACCCAGATGAACAGTCAATGGTCTATTATAATCAGATCACATTGTGACGTCATGATGTGGGCCAAAAGTTCCTTTCCCACCTGAACAGGCTAAAATTCCAGGATTGTTTTTCAAACAGCTCTTACACAAAAAGGGCATTATAATAATGTTCACACTTTCAGGGTGTTATTTCGACCTCATAGTGTGGAAATAGCATTAAAAAAAATGAAAAATTACATTTTTAACTGCACTGCCTTTTTCTTACTTCTTCAGAACTTTTAACATCGTGACCCGGAGAAACATTTGCAAACTATAACAATAAATTAACTTGTAATGAGCTAAATAATTGCACATCAAAACGTGGTGCGCTGGTGGAGCACGAACTCTGAAGAAAGGGCCCAATTTAGAGATTACATGGCTCATGACTGCCCAAGTTCAAAACACAGAGAAATTGGTTGTGAAGTGAGAAAAAAGGGACCTTCCAAACGACTCCCCAGCATTCTTTAAACTTGTGTAATGGATACGCTGCGGGCAACGGGGTGAATTTACCATGCAAAGAATCTCCATTCTGCACGCACCACTTCAAAGGCAGAGGAACTGAGTTTCAGGCAGCCAGTGGGCAGAGGGAGAGGGGGGAACCATCTCGGTGATGCACATTTGTCACCCGGAGTGACAGAAATTGGGGGGGGTGTTCAAAATGAGAGATGTAGCTGATCTAGGACAGAGCAGTAGTCGAGTCAACACTGTGGTGCTTCCTCAATCTTCAAAAACAGAGAGAAATCATAATACAGAGAAGAAATGCTGAGAAGTTAAAAAGGAACGAGCTGGTAGGAAGCACATAAAACTCAGAGGAACAGTAGATGTATTTCTCTCTTTCCCTGAGAGATGGGAGAGCGGGACTTGGAGGTGTGTTCTGTGTTGTAATTCTCTATCGGTCCCAGCTCTTTCAGTGTTGTGTGCCTAGATGGTTGCAGGGGCGGACGAGATGACATTAGCAATGACAAAGTGACCCAGACTACACTGTGGCTGGCAATCTAATACATAACACAAAACAGCAGATTAGACCTAAACCACCCAATACAGAGAACAATATGTGGCATCCAACACTTCAAATCGGAAAACAAATAAAAGGCCAACTTCTCCCACAAAAAAAACACGGTTTGGAAGGGAAGGTGTTCAGTTTGAAATGTACCAGCCGTGGAGCCAGCTTGTAATTCAACAAATGGTACTTTTAATTTATTGACCTATCAGTTTCCTTTTTATCTGATACACCTATCGCAAGGGCCCTCAATTACAATTACATTCAGCCGTGGGCCAATTTTTTCTTGAGTGGATGGTCGGGGGGCCGGAACATAATTCGAAATAATTTAGTACACTGCAAATGCAGTTTTATGTCCAATAACAAAAATTACGATTTCATTTATTTTAATTTTATTTGTAAATAAAGAACACTTGGGGGGAGGGGCAAACCACGGGCAGCCTATTGGGGAACCCTGACCTATAGTATGAAGGGTACAAATTGCAGAGGTAGGTTAAATATAGTATCAACAAAAACAAGTGTCCATATTATTTTTATATAAATGTGTTAGTATTTATTTGATAAAAAAATGCCCAATGTAATAAGTTGATTGGTGGTTTTATTTCTGGCTAGTTTCTTACATTACCCTCCCCCTTCTTTGCTTCCCCTCACCCCTTCTTTCTCTGGCCTTCTTCCCCTCTCTCCTCCTCTAATCCCCCCCCTCATTTTCTCCTCACGAGGCAGTCTCACTCCCATTCTGTGGCCTTATCTGATGGGAGCCCTGCCACTGTTTTCATAAAACACTGTTTTTAAGGGGTTGCATATGTACATTCAAACTAACCTTGCCCAACACACACACACACACACACACACACACACACACACACACACACACACACACACACACACACACACACACACACACACACACACACACACACACACACACACACACACACACACACACACACACACACACACACACACAAAAGCTGTGTTGATATGAGCCCGCTAAAAAGCCTGGCGACGGACACGCTGCGGGTTTGTTTAAACAAGGCCTCTCCCTTTTTATAGACGATTTATAAACACAGTCACATACACACACAGAGACACAGACACACATACTCTCACACAGCATCACAGATTGTAGTCCAGGGTGTACTTGGTAGTATAAATGAAAGTAAGTCAAATCAACGGCGCAAATAAATCCTACTGATACGGTTCATAATTCTCTTGCCTCGATCCTTAACTGCAATACTCTGGTTGTCTGATTTTGACAATATGCTGAACATGTTCAAATAATTATCCAGCTAAGTTAAACTTCAAAGGGTATTTAGAAAGGCAGTTATTTCCAAGCAAACAAATGAAAAAAGGCGTCCCGCTCAGCCCCCTTCCCTGCCTGTTTTAACCTCTATCTATCCCACCAATTCACTCCATCCTCCTATGCTCTCTCTCCTGTCACCTTTTTTTTCGACTTCTCTGTCACTCCATCCTCCCCTCTTGCCTCTCGTCCTCTCTTCCGTCTTCCTAGACGTAGAGGAGTGATAATAGCTGTGGCAGCGGCCTACACAAACCATTAGTCTTTCCATCGGTCTCGCCTCATTTCCCTCAGTCCCACCACAGACTAGTGTGCCCAATTACAATTCCGGCATTTGTTTTCTCTCAAAATTAGGTTACTTCTGCAAATTTACACTAATTTACTTAACTTACTCAAACCTCTGGTGCTCGTCATTCAAAAGGCACGTCTGTTTGTTTAACATGGAACCCGAACTCTGCGACTTAAAGCCCCCCCCCAACACTGATCACTTGTAGTTCATGTGGGGGACACCAAGCCTGGTTAGGCAAAGGTTTAAGATCATGAACGACTGGGATTGATATGGGAGATATGGTGAGAAGTGGTTTTGATTTATCAAACACAGCAAAAAGCTAAACGTGGGGATGTTTTTCCTCCACTTAACACTCACTATTTTAGACAATGTCAAAATGTATACATGCCATTGCCTGTGTACCCTTAATGAGCCTGGGGGTAGATTCCCAGTGGACTGGGGCGGTATATTGTATACAGCTACGGGAGGAAGTTGCCAACAGAGACAACCCTTTCACCGTGACACTCGACATCAGCACTTCCGCGCCACACAGTAGTAGACATTAGTTAGGTTATTCGGAGTGCCAGGGGTGTTTCATATGACCCCAGACACATCCCGTCCCAGAAATCGCTATCCCAACCCCTGTTCACTGTCTCACATTCCTTATTCATATGTAAGTCTCACATACCCCAGCTACCCCCAAACACACCCCATCCCAACCTCAGTGATGTCACATCCTTTCATGTCAGCTTAATGACACACATTGGGCCCATCACGTCATGGCGTGGCTGTTTGATCTCAGTCAGAGCATTAGAGAGAGCCGTGTCACTAGCTGAGTCATGGGGTCAGTGATGATTACGGGTGGTGCAGGAGTTTGGAAAACAGCACATCCCTTCTTAGGCCACGCGTGACTAACACTCATCAGAAACACAACTAGCTGGGGGAAAATCACCAACACTTCAAAACGACCCGGTTATGAGTTCACTGTGGTTTCAAGACAGAAGCCATTTGTCATGCTGTATCCATGGGGAAAGGTTTATTTTCAGTGATCACTGGAACTACTACAATGTATTATACCAAAGCATTTACAAACTATGTCATTACAAACCAATTGCTATGTAACATGTAAAAGCACATTATTATAATTATAATTTGTATGTACTTTTACCCCTTTTTCTCCCCAATTTCATGACATCCAATTGGTAGTTACAGTCTTGTCTCATCGCTGCAACTCCCGTACGGACTCGGGAGAGGCGAAGGTCAAGAGCCATGCGTCCCCCGAAACACAACCCAACCAATCAACACTGCTTCTTGACACAATGTCCACTTAACCCGGAAGCCAGCCGCACCAATTTGTCGGAGGAAACACCGTGCACCTGGCAACCGTGTCAGCGTGCACTGCGCCCGGCCCGCACAGGAGTCGCTAGTGTGCGATGAGACAAGGACATCCCTGCCGGCCAAACCCTCCCCTGACACGGACGACGCTGGGCCAATTGTGCGCCGCCTCATGGGTCTCCCGATCACGGACGGCTGTGACACAGCCTGGGATTGAAACCGGTCTGTAGTGCCGCCTTAGACCGCTGCTCCACTCTGGAGGCCCAACAGCACATTAGTACAGTGAAATCTGTTACAATGTTGTTATAGCGTAATTACAAGAGTATAAGCAGACGAAAGCACATGTAAAGGCATATATGTCGCTGAATTCACCAGCAGCTGGTGAACACACAGAGACACAGTGTTGTGTCTGGACCCATTAGGGCCAACTCAGTGGTGAAAAGGTCACCAGAGGGTTCCCACAGTTAGAGTATCTCACTGCCATCACTTCTCAAACTACCACAGGACAGGAAGGAGAGTTTAGGGACTTTAGACTAATGGACAATCATTACATAGTACTCTTCTGGTCTCCTCACTCTCATTTGTAGGAGTGTGAGAACGTATACCCTGTGGCCCCCCTCACTGAGAGACGCTTTGATGTCACTGCTCAGCTCATTACCCTGCTACAGCGATATCCTTTTCCCATTTCTTTCCCTTTATTCTCTTTAATTCATCCTCTATTTCAGCCCCCTGCTCTCCCTCTGCTCTGTATCTCTCAATCCGTCTCTCATTGTTGGTGGAGTGGTGGAGCTCCTCTCCATTAGAAAGAGTATTACAGTTTGCAGTGTTTCATTTGCATCACCCTGCCACACCTCTAACCGATCCATCCTTCGTTCCCCTGCCTCTATGCAGATAGGGTACATCCACACTCCAAAGTTCTGTATTGCTGCAATACTGGTCGACATTCCATCAGTACACCAGTGAAGAAGAGGCCCTGATTCCAAATCAGTGCAGGGGAGCACAAACACACGTCAAGCCTCACTCAACACATCAACACTCTTCTCCTCTACTGTCAGAGCTGTGATTGGAGGCCCACTGAAACCTCCATAACCTCTGCCTGACAGAATATGGGGATGCTCCATTCCATACGGAGAGAGGAATAATATAAAGGTGTGTGCACGTACATGCACGTGCGCCAAGTTTGGAGTGGAGAAGACAGTTTGAATAAAGCGCATGAAAGTCGGTGTCCCTCTTTCCATACACATGTGTGCATTTTCCTTTCTCCCCGTTCCTACTCTCAAATGCCAAGTAAGGTGTAATATCGTCAACCATAATGGCTGTCGATTACTCAGTCTTCCTGTCTCCATGGCTATCCAGTCTGACTCAGGTGCGACAGACTTAGGATGAGAGGTGTGATGGGGTTGAGACCATTATGAGAATGTGTGTGAGAGAGACAGACAGGACCAAGAAGCTGGGCCAAAGAGAGTGAGTGTCTCTGTACATATTTAAGGGGCAGCGAGGATGGAAGTGTCAACATTGGGTGCCATTCTTAATTTGCATAATTTAATTCCCCATGAGCAACAAAGAGAAGTGAGGAAGGGGAGAGATACGCAAACAAAACCACAAGTGATGAGGGAACAATGATGGTCCTGAAGGGTCATTTGGGGAGCTACATTTCCCCGAATCACTGTTTAATATGGGGCAGGCCAAGTTCCAGAAATAATTTGGCACAGCTCTTGAGTGGTAAACCCCTTCGATAACTGCTTTGACAAGCCAACTATACTGTGGTTAGCAGGTTTCATAAGAAAGAATACCAGGGCCGGCTCTAGCCTTTGGGGGCCTTAAGTGAGATATGGTTGGTGGCCCCTCCCCATCCCGTGGGCAAAACATTTTTGTGACCCCCCTCTTGAAGGTGCAGAAAAACATACTTTTTAAAGTGAATTTCCTGCAATTCTACACATTTTGCCCTGGGGTGGAGATAATTTTTTTCAGTTTTAAAACAAATTTCCTGCAATTCTACACATTTTGCCATGGGGTGGAGATAATTTTTTTCAGTTTTAAAGCAAATTTCCTGCAATTCTACACATTTTGCCTTGACTTATGCCATGTTAATTATATCTGAGTGAGAGTGACAACAAAATAAATGTTGGCCCCTGGGAACATGACCAGTCAGTATTCAGCCATGATTACTACAAGTTTAGATAGCTGGCTAGACTAATTTACCAATCTAAGAATTGTTAGTTGAGATGGCTAATTGAGTGACTGTCAGTGACTGACATAAGAGAAAAATTGCTGATGCCAAACTAAATTTCAAACTTACACCGTGTGTATTCTACTATTCTCTCAACAGTAAGTTGAGACCCTGACTGTTTTTTTTTTGGGGTGGCTCCTTAGCGGCCTGGGGTCCTAAGCGACTGCTTATGTCGCTTATGCCTGGAGCCGGCCCTGAACAATACCTCTCTTTGTTGTGTGTCCAAATGCCAGAGGTAAGGATAAGATAAGGGCACAGAGAATGATTTAAAACCACATGGCCAGGCTCATGGGAAGGCAGTCGTGTGGGTGGAAATGGGAAAGGGGGATACCTAGTCAGTTGTACAACTGAATGCCTTCAACTGAAATGTGTCTTGAGCATTTAACCCAACCCCTCTGAATCAGAGAGGTGCGGGGGGCTGCCTTAATCAACATCCGCGTCTTCGGCTCCCGGGAAACAGTGGGTTAACTGCCGTGCTCAGGGGCAGAACAACAGATGTTTACCTTGTCAGCTCGGGGATTCAATCTAGCAACCTTTTGGTTACTGGCCCAACGCTCTAACCACTAGGCCACCTGCCACCCCTACATGGGTGTAGGTGTAGAGAGAGAGTAGGGTCTGATGGGACAGTGGGTGTTTAGATGGGCAGGTGCAGGGAGTGGATGAGGAGCCGGAGAGCCGGGGGTGCCTGAAAACGGGCGGAGATGGATGATGGATGGTGTTGATACAGGAGCGGGCGCCCTGCTTTATCTGGGCAGCAGAAGGCAGGCCTGTCTGTGTGATGGGTGAGCTGTCAGCTCTTTGTTTATGAGGCACGGCCCACCTCACAGCCCTAAGACTGCTCCTGGATCTCTTAAATATGGCGACATACTACC
Organism: Salvelinus alpinus; assembly: GCF_045679555.1. Classification (NCBI taxonomy): domain Eukaryota; kingdom Metazoa; phylum Chordata; class Actinopteri; order Salmoniformes; family Salmonidae; genus Salvelinus; species Salvelinus alpinus. The sequence continues at coordinate 16,910,973 of NC_092097.1, forward strand.
TCTCTGCCTTTTTGTCTCTCTAACGGTCATTAATTTAGTATTTTTTCTCTCTAAACCACACTTCTAATAAATTATATTTGATATGTGTTCTAACGGTAGTTCTCGAGTCGGTGGGAAAGCACAAGCATCAGTACTTAACTGTTCTAATAATATACAGATGTGTCGGCCTTTTTTCTGTATTTAAATGGAATCAGAATCTTAAAGACATTTCAGTCCATAGATGGAAGAAGAGAGAGAGATAGAGAGAGTGGAAAATGGAAAGGAGAGAGGAAGATGGAAAGGAGAGAGGAAGATGGAAAGAAGAGAGGAAGATGGAAAGGAGAGAGGAAGATGGAAAGGAGAGAGGAAGATGGAAAGAAGAGAGGAAGATGGAAAGGAGAGAGGAAGATGGAAAGAAGAGAGGAAGATGGAAAGGAGAGAGGAAGATGGAAAGAAGAGAGGAAGATGGAAAGGAGAGAGGAAGATGGAAAGAAGAGAGGAAGATGGAAAGAAGAGAGGAAGATGGAAAGAAGAGAGGAAGGTGGAAAGGAGAGAGGAAGATGGAAAGAAGAGAGGAAGATGGAAAGGAGAGAGGAAGATGGAAAGGAGAGAGGAAGGTGGAAAGGAGAGAAGAAGATGGAAAGTAGAGAGGAAGATGGAAAGAAGAGAGGAAGATGGAAAGAAGAGAGGAAGATGGAAAGAAGAGAGGAAGATGGAAAGGAGAGAGGAAGATGGAAAGGAGAGAGGAAGATGGAAAGAAGAGAGGAAGATGGAAAGGAGAGAGGAAGATGGAAAGGAGAGAGGAAGATGGAAAGGAGAGAGGAAGATGGAAAGGAGAGAGGAAGATGGAAAGAAAAGAGGAAGATGGAAAGAAGAGAGAAAGGTGGAAAGGAGAGAGGAAGATGGAAAGAAGAGAGGAAGATGGAAAGGAGAGAGGAAGATGGAAAGGAGAGAGGAAGATGGAAAGGAGAGAGGAAGATGGAAAGGAGAGAGGAAGATGGAAAGGAGAGAGGAAGATGGAAAGGAGAGAGGAAGATGGAAAGGAGAGAGGAAGATGGAAAGAAGAGAGGAAGATGGAAAGGAGAGAGGAAGATGGAAAGGAGAGAGGAAGATGGAAAGAAGAGAGGAAGATGGAAAGGAGAGAGGAAGATGGAAAGAAGAGAGGAAGATGGAAAGAAGAGAGGAAGATGGAAAGAAGAGAGGAAGATGGAAAGGAGAGAGGAAGATGGAAAGAAGAGAGGAAGATGGAAAGGAGAGAGGAAGATGGAAAGGAGAGAGGAAGATGGAAAGGAGAGAGGAAGATGGAAAGGAGAGAGGAAGATGGAAAGAAGAGAGGAAGGTGGAAAGAAGAGAGGAAGGTGGAAAGGAGAGAGGAAGATGGAAAGAAGAGAGGAAGATGGAAAGAAGAGAGGAAGGTGGAAAGGAGAGAGGAAGATGGAAAGAAGAGAGGAAGATGGAAAGGAGAGAGGAAGATGGGAAGAAGAGAGGAAGATGGAAAGAAGAGAGGAAGATGGAAAGGAGAGAGGAAGATGGAAAGAAGAGAGGAAGATGGAAAAGGAGAGAGGAAGATGGAAAGGAGAGAGGAAGGTGGAAAGGAGAGAGGAATTTGTGAGCATAACCCAACCCTATCCCAATGTGCTATACACTTCTAATGAATGAGCCGTTGGTTTATCAGTCTCCAGCTGGTGATGCCTCTTTTGAATATTTCTCTGCTGTTTCCTCTTCTCCTCTATCAGTTCTTCCCGCTCTTATCATCTAACCACCCTCCTCCCATCCCTCACTCTTTCCAAGCCCTCAGTTTTACATTTGCTTTATTTCATCATGTTCTGGTTGTAGTGTGATGTTCTCAGTCTGTATTGTGGTATTCAGTCTGTACTGTGGTATTCAGTCTGTACTGTGGTATTCAGTCTGTACTGTGGTATTCAGTCTGTACTGTGGTATTCAGTCTGTACTGTGTGTGAAAAGCCACTCGCATGTCTGATCTTTATCCCTGGCCTGGGTCAGTACAGTGAGTTTGTGTGATCTATGGTCATGAATGTAGTCCTACTACAATACTTATAATATACGTACTTCAAAGATATCTGAACTGTTTACACTGTACGTACAACAGCTCTGTGACAATACCAGTAAAGATTTGTTTAAGCAACAGCAATACCTGTTCACAAATGGTTTCGTGAAAAACTATTCCATGGGCCTAAAGGACACTGTAATTGTGATCATTAACTTGGTTGGTTGATCCTTATACACTACATTGTACTATACCACAAATCAAATGAAGTAAGTTCTCTCATTGATACAGGACAACAGAGGTTGCACACATACAGGTATTTTCTCCTGACTCATCCAAAAACAGATCTAGCACCAGACTCCTCTCTCTTTGTTAGCGTGATTGATTTGGACCCCTGAAATGTGCCTGTCACATTGATCGATCTGCCCACCTGATTGGGGGTTTATCCCCGCGCCCGCTGCCACCGTGATGAATGGCGGATAACGGGCGCTGACAGAGCTGCAGTTATGGCTTCTTTAATTTACCCTGCGCACCGCGTTGACAGAGACTCATAACAAGGTGACACGTCACTGTAACGGTCACGTTCAGTCACCCCATGTCGGAGGGCTGGGGGGTGAGGCAGGATGGAGGAAGAGGATGTTTCCTCTCCTCCCTGTGTTATTGAGAGGCTGGGTGTTATCGCTGTCCCTCTGGGCCTAGTGGGGGAGTGTTAAGGCGTCTGCTAGGTTGGGTTTGCTCCTAGCAGAACTCGGCTAGACGAACGTCTGTGCCTTGCATACTCCCTTAAAAGACCTTTGCTTGAATAGTACTGTTTGTCCCTTGAGACACCGTAGCCACTTCCTCATGAATCTGTAACAATAATAAAAATTGTTTTACTTTAACTTATTTTTCTCCCCAATTGGCAGTTACAGTCTTGTCCCATCGCTGCAACTCCCCTACAGCTTCGGGAGAGGCGAAGGTCCTCTGAAACATGACCCTGACAAGCCGCACTGCTTCTTGACACACTGCCTGCCCATTGCTAGAGCGCGAAAGGACGAGGAAATCGCAGCCGGTCAAACCCTCCCCTAACGACCAATTGTATGGGTCTCCCGGTCGACGGTGACACAGCCTGGGATCGACCACTGCGCCACTCAGGAGGCCCTACCTGTAACATTTTTTTCTTCTAGGTCTTAGCAATTTTACATCTAAGATATTTGGTGCAGTATTTCTCAAGCGAAAAAAATTGTATGAAAACGAGTTGTCTCTCCTGTTCCTCTACTCGCTCTGTCTCAGGGAAGACATGTCTTTGTGCCCGGGTGTGTGTGAGTTAGAGCTGAATAAATAGGGGTGTCTGGCATTTCTCTGGGAATGTATGTGTGTGTAGGTGTATGTGGATTATATGTGAGTAGGAATGAATCCTTATATGTGCTGGTATGTGTAGGGGTGTGTGTGTGAGAGTGTATTTACGTGTGTGTGCATCGTGTGTGTGTGTGTTGTATGCACACTGCAGTATGTGTGACTTTGTGAGTGTCTGCACGTCCATGTATGGAGGTGTCATCTTCTAAGGTGTTATTGTCTAGAGTTTTTTGATCACATGAAGGGCATCGTTCCAGCTGCAGAGTCTCCATACCAGCTGCCCCCACCTCTACGCCCCCTCCCCTCAGTCCGCACCCTGTACGCCGCCTCTCTCTGTCATCTCAGCCTATCAATCAAAAATGTATTAAGTCCAGAGTCGGGGCCGATCAAAGGCAGAATTCCTAGGAGGAGGGCAGATAAGGCCTATCTCATTAATAAGTGCTTTACCATCGGAGAGGCCCGCACAGCTCACCACACCCTGCCTGCCTCCCTTTGATATCTAATTATTTGAGTGTCATACCATACACAAAAACACACATGGACGGCTGCATGTTGTTGGCACGGGGGTACACTAACACACCACTGTGACATGCAGAACATCCAAATGTGCAGAGACTGGCAGATACAAACAAATGAAAATGGAAGTTCTGGTAAAAGGAAGCATTACACCCCTCCTAAAAAAAGCTGTCACGCTGTAGACTGGGGGGAAACAATATTGGAACAGTTTGGATGTTGTGCTGTCAATTGCATGGATTTTGAGTCTGCATACATACAATCTCTCCTACCAAGCTTTAGAACCAAAGTGCTTACAGACTGGACTGAAGAGCAGATGTCACTATTGTAAGGCAACTTGTGTTGAAATACTATAGATACTACTGGGCGTACAGTATACAAGACATTACAACATTAACGTGAGATATTGAGAGGAGTAACAACAGGAGGAGTTTAACAGTTATTAAGAGGGTTTAGCGAGTACCTAGCACGGTCTTAGAAAAAAGGGTTCCAAAAAGGGTTTCTTCGGCTGTCCCCATAGGAGAACCCTTTTTGGTTCCAGGTAGAACTCTTTTGGGTTCCATGTACAGTAGAACCCTCTGTGGAAAGGGTTCTGTATGGTACCCAAAAGGGTTCTTCAAAGAGTTCTCCTATGGGGACAGCTGAAGAACCCTTATTGGTTCTAGAAAGCAAGAACCCTTATTGGTTCTAGAAAGCACCTTTTTTTCTAAGTGTAGAAAGTGATGGACAGAAGACAGAGAATAAATTAATTAGGGGGACCAACCTGGAGAGAGGAGAAATTTAAGAAAAGGGGAAATGGGAGGGAGAGAAAGAGTGAGGCATTATTTTTTCTTCTCTGCTCGGTTTTATTTAATAGTTTCTCAGCCAGAAAGGGCTAAAAAGGCCGTCAACCTTTTTCTCTCTCCCTCTTTTTCTCTCTCCCTCTTTCTCTCTCTCCCTCTTTCTCTCTCTCCCTCTTTCTCTCTCTCCCTCACACTCACTCACTCACTCACTCACTCACTCAGATTTCCATTAATCCCCCCTCCAGAGTCCATCAATTTGGCTTTATTGTGAGTGAACCAACATACAGCAATCACACCGGTACACACTGTAATAACGCATTCATGTAATTGATTGATATTCAGGAGGAACACACTAACCTTCTTTACAGAGCTAAAATAACATATTCACATGATGGTTCAACCTCTATTCCTTAATCGTTAAAAGCAGAGCCTTAAGGCAAGCACAAGCCAAGCAGGATTTAGAAGAACAAAACAGACTAAATAACACAATCCCACACAAAGACTCCAAAGCCTGCTTCCCCAACTCATGTCCTCTTTAAAAGAGGCCTTCATCTCTCTGAGCTCCTGTCAGGAAGAGACTTCCTGTAAACGGAGGAAAGGGGGAGCGTCAAAGACTCGGGTCACCATGTTTACAAAGACCACTTTTAATCCAATCTCTGCTTTTAATTCTCTTTTCATGTGCTTAAATGAAACGTAATAAAAACAAATTAATTCATCCTTAAATATTTTTCTACATTTTAAAGCGAAGGGATTGGTTAAAAGAAAGAACACATATACAAATAAATTATTTTAAGTAACTTTAGAACAGAGAATTACTTTCTGTGGACTTTACAAAATATGTATTTTATTTCATTACAGTTTATTATGCAAATCCACCAAACAAAACAAAAACATTATAACAAGCATCCAAGCTCAATATTGCAATGTGGTTCCAAAACCAATTACAAACACTCTACCTATACCAAGAAGATACAGGGGCCGAAATTATTGACACCCTTGATAAAGATGAGCAATAATATAATTGATTTTGTTTAACAAGTAATATTTTTTTTCACAAAAAGGTAGGGGTTAAAATTATTGACACCCCTAAAGATTCTTAGAAATAAAGTAGTTAAAGATTTAGTATTTTGTCAGAAGGTCAAAGATCATACCCTCAAGATATTCTAACCTACCCTGTTATTGATAATGGTGAGAGGTTAGCATGTCTTGGGGGTATGATCTTTGGTCCTCTGTAACTTTCTCACTCATCATTATTCCTGATTAATTCAGGATTATTGTAGTCATTGCATGCTAGGAATATAATTTTGACCCCTACCTTTTTGAGAAAAAGAAACATTACAAAATCTCTTTATCTGAGCAATTGTATTTGCATAAAATAATAATTTCCCATTTTTTTGGCGCATACAATATAGCTCAGTATTTGAATGATTTATTCTATACAGTCATTATTGCTCATCTTTATCAAGGGTGTCAATAACTGTGGACTCCACTGTAGCGTACATCTGAACTTGTTAGTGAATTGAGACACTGCAGGCTACTTGCATGATGTACTGTACATCCTGTAATGAGTGACTGACTTTAACAAATAACAATAGCATCTGCTGACAAATCTCCATGCACTTCAAACTCAGAAAATCTCCACAGATACCCTCTACTTCTCTCTCTCTCTGACCTGTAGTTTGTTAGGGTGCCTGAGGGTTTGAATAACTGTCTGGTGCCAGGATGCTCTGCCACAGGGGCCGTGGGAGACGAAGCAGAGGTCAGTGAAAGAGGTGGGGGCAGGGGAAGGAGGGCGATGGAAGGATGGAGGGATGGAGGGATGGCAAGACAGAGGGATAGAAAGCATTGGGCACAGTGGGTCAACCAGACCTCCACCTGACCTTGATCATGCCATCAGCATTTTCTCCACGAAAAAAACCAAAGAGCAAAATAATCAAAGAATGACAGAACTAAAAGCCATAACACCAAAATAAAAAGAATAGGCTAGATAGCATGGATAGCAAACTAATTGCATATAAATAAAATGAATTGCCTTGATAGCATCAAATACAAAGTTATATTTTTGAGCCTCTGTGATGCAAAATAAAACAAGATATCACTAAGATAAACTGAAATCTCATACAGTGGCTTCAGAAAGTGTTCACACCCATTGACCTTTTCCACATTTTGTTACAGCCTGAATTTAAAATGAATTAAATTGAGATTTGTGTCACTGCCTACACACAGTACCCCATAATGTCAAAGTGGAATGATGTTTTTAGGCATTTTTACAAATTAATAAAAAATGAATAGCTGAAATGTCTTGAGTCAATAAGTATTCAACCTTTTTGTTATGGAAAGCCTAAATAACTTCAGGAGTAAACATTTGCTTAACAAGTCATATAATTAGCTGCATGGATTCTGTGTGCAATAATAGCGTTTAACAATAGCGTACCTCATCTCTGTACCCCACACATACAATTATCTGTAAGGGCCCTCAATCGAGCAGTGAATTCAAAACAGAGAGTTGCAAAGAAGGGCACCTATTGGTAGATGGGTAAAAAATTTAAAAGCACACATTGAATATCCCTTTGAGCATGGTGAAGTTATTAATTACATTTTGAATGGTGTATCAATACACTCAGTCACTACAAAGATACAGCCGTCCTTCTTAACTCAGTTGCTGGAGAGGAAGGAAACCGCTCAAGGATTGCACTAAAACTGAGTTGAATGGCTGTGAAAGGACAAAACTGAGGATGGATCAACAACATTGTTACTCCACAATACTAACCTAAATGACAGAATGAAAAGAACAAAGCCTGTAGAGAATAAAACTATTTCTAAGCATGCATCCTGTTTGCAACAAGACACTAAAGTAAAACTGCAAAAAATGTGGCAAAGAAATTAACTTTATGTCCTGAATACAAAGCGTTATGTTTTGGACAAATCGAACACATCACTGAGTACCACTCTTCATATTTTTAAGCACAGTGGTGGCTGCATCATGTTATAGGTATGCTTGTCATCGGCAAGGACTAGGGAGTTTTTTTTAAATAAAAAGAAACAGAATAGAGCTAAGCACAGTCAAAATCCTAAAGGAAAACCTGGTTCAGTCCGCTTTCCAAGAGACACTGGGGGACAAATTCAACTTTCAGCAGGACAATAACCTAAAACACAAGGCCAAATATACAGAGTATACAAAACATTGACATAGACTAACCAGGTGAATCCAGGTGAAAGCTATGATCCCTTATTGATGTCACTTGTTAAATCCACTTCAATCAGTGTAGATGAAGGGGAGAAGACCGATTAAAGAATGATTTTTAAGCCTTGAGACAATTGAGCATCAGAGGAGGCTGGTGGGAGGAGGTATAGGAGAATGGGCTCATTGGAATGGCTGGAATGGAATAAATGGAATGGTATCAAACACATGGAAACCACATGCATGACTCCATTCCATTTATTCCATTCCAGCCATTACAATGAGCCCGTCCTCCTATAGCTCCTCCCACCGGCCTCCACTGTCCAGCATCCCTGTGGAACGCTTTTGTCACCTTGAAGAATCCATCCCGACAAATTGAGGCTGTTCTGAGGGAAAAGGGTTGGGTGCAACTCAACATTAGCGTTAATATTAATGTTTTGTACACTCAGTATAGATTTGCCATTTCCTCAGATCTTATGGGACAGTGCATCTGTATCACAGACCACAGAAATATGTACAGTTAAAAAAAGGCTTCTAAAGTTTGTAATTTACACTTTAAAATGTCAACCCCTATACAAAAAAAAGTCCTCTGGCTGGAGGGGGTCAACTCAATAGTAGGAAGGTGTTCCTAGTGTTTGGTATACTCAGTTGCTCACCAAGACGACGTTGAATGTTCCTGATTGGCCTAGTTACAGTTTTGACTTAAATCGTCTTGAAAATCTCTGGCAAGACTTGAAAGTGCCTGGGTAGCAACGATCTACAAACAACTTGACAGAGCTTGAAGAATTTTATAAAGATGAATGTGTAAAGATTGTACACTCCAGGTATGCAAAGCTCTTAGTGACTTACCCAGAAAGACTCACAGGTGTAAACGCTGCCAAAGATGATTCTAACATGTATTGACTTAGGGGTGTGAAAACATATGTAAATGACATATTTCTGTATTTCATTTTCAATACATTTGCAAAAATGTCTAAAAACAAGTTTTCACTTATGAGGTATTGTGTGTAGATGAGTGAGATAAAACAAATATTGAATCCATTTTGAATTCAGGCGGTAACACAAACGTGAAATAAGTCAAATTGTATGAATACTTTCTGAGCCATGAGCCATGTTCACTGTCTAGTTGTGAGACCTTGCGCTTGTTACAGCCAGTTTAGCTGTTGAGACCCATAGGCAGATGAAAGGGAAGTCCCCCCACTGGGATGAGCTCCTTATGGGGCTGAGAGGGCTGGAGGCTGCCTCCCTGGGTGGTTCTTCCTGGACCAAGGGTCTGGTTGTGATTTTATGTTGTGGACTGTAAGCCATGGCAGTCTCCTCTTTTTTCCCAGGATGCCTTGGGTAATGTGGCCAGGGTGAGGAAGGGGTCATGGGGGCTCCAGTCGGCAGAGTGTCCTGAGGGTGAATCCTGCTGCGGGATGGGGTGGGGGTGGAGGGGATCCCTCAAGACCTTAACTTCTCCCAAATCAAAACAAACAAACACAGCAGTCCTCTGATGTATTTTAACCAGGCAAAACTCTATTCACGACACTCATCATCAGGGACACTAAAACATCCCAACCAAAAAGGGTCCAGAACATTTGGGCTTACAGTATTTTATTACTGTCATATAAGCCCTTGGGTTAATTTAGAAAAAGTTCAAAAAATTGAATAACTATACACCTTTATAGGGTTAAAGTAATGATGGATGGTCATTTCTCTTTGCATATTTGAGCTGTTCTTGCCATAATATGGAATTGGTATTTTACCAAATAGGGCTATCTTCTGTATACCACCCCTACCTTGTCACAACACAACTGATTGACTCAAACGCATTAAGGAAAGAAATTCCACAAATTAACTTTTAACAAGGCACAAATGTTAATTTGTATGTATTCCAGGTGACTACCTCATGAAGCTGGTTGAGAGAATGCCAAGAGTGTGCAAAGCTGTCATCAAGGGAAAGGGTGGCTACTTTGAAGAATCTCAAATATAAAATACATTTTGATTTGTTTAAATTTTTTTTCGGTTACTACATGATTCCATATGTGTTATTTCATAGTTTTGATGTCTTCACTATTATTCTACAATGTAGAAAATAGTAAAAACAAAGAAATACCCTGTAATTAGTGGGAGTGTCCAAACTTTTGATTGGTATATATATGTATATATATATATCTTTCATCACATTCCCAGTGGGTCAGAAGTTTACATACACTCAATTAATATTTGGTAGCCATGCCTTTAAATTGTTTAACTTGGCTCAAACGTTTCGGGTAGCCTTCCACAAGCTTCCATTCCTGGCCCATTCCTCCTGACAGAGCTGGTATAACTGAGTCAGGTTTGTAGGCCTTCTTGCTGGCACACGCTTTTTCAGTTCTGCACACAAATGTTCTATAGGATTGAGGTCAGGGCTTTGTGATGGCCACGCCAATACCTTGACCATGTTGTCCTTAAGCTATTTTGCCACAACTTTGGAAGTATGCTTGGGGTCATTGTCCATTTGGAAGACCCATTTGCGACCAAGATTTTAACTTCCTGACTGATGTCTTGAGATGTTGCTTCAATATATCCACATAATTTTCCTACCTCATGATGTCATCTATTTTGTGAAGTGCACCAGTGCCTCCTGCAGCAAAGCACCCCCACAACATGATGCCCGTGCTTCATCGTTGGGATGGTGTTCTTCGGCTTGCAAGCCTCCACCTTTTCCCTCCAAACATAACGATGGTCATTATGGCCAAACAGTTTTTTTGTTTCATCAGACCAGAGGACCTTTCTCCAAAAAGTACGATCTTTGTCCCCATGTGCAGTTGCAAACCGTAGTCTGGCTTTTTTATGGCGGTTTTGGAGCAATGGCTTCTTCCTTGCTGAGCGGCCTTTCAGGTTATGTCGATATAGGACTCGTTTTACTGTGGATATAAGTACTTTGTACCTGTTTTCTCCAGCATCTTCACAAGATTGATTTGCACTTTTCACACCAAAGTACATTCATATCTAGGAGACAGAACACTTCTCCTTCCTGAGCGGTATGACGGCTGCGTGGTCCCATGGTGTTTATACTTGCGTACTATTGTTTGTACAGATGAATGTGGTACCTTCAGGCGTTTGGAAATTGCTCCCAAGGATGAACCAGACTTGTGGGGGTTTACAATTTTTTTCTGAGGTCTTGGCTGATTTCTTTTGATTTTCCCATGATGTCAAGCAAAGTGGCACTGAGTTTGAAGGTAGGCCTTGAAATACATCCACAGGTACACCTCCAATTGACTCAAATGATGTCAGTTAGCCTATCAGAAGCTTCTAAAGCCATGACATCATTTTCTGGAATTTTCCAAGCTGTTTAAAGGCACAGTCAATTTAGTGAACGTAAACTTCTGACCCACTGGAATTGTGATACAGTGATACAATTATAAGTGAAGTAATCTGTCTGTAAACAATAGTTGGAAAAATGACTTGTGTCATGCACAAAATAGATGACCTAACCGACTTGCCAAAACTATAGTTTGTTAACAAGAAATTTGTGGAGTGGTTGAAAAATGAGTTTTAATGACTACAACCTAAGTGTATGTAAACTTCCGACTTCAACTGTATATATGACTGAGTGAAACAAGTAAATAAACAATGTGGCATGAAGAGATACGTTCATAAGTCAGATGAAGTGACCTGTTCTCTGCTGATAGGTCCAGTGGGTACATAGAAGCAGCTCACTGATTCTCTAGCCCCTAACACCACACACTCAAGTGTTCCGTCTATCTGCCTAACCCCAACATCATGTATTTACCCACGTTGTCCGTCAACCTTCCCTATCTTTTACATTCAATCTATTTTTTCATTTTGTTTGCTTGTTTTCTGCCTTATCACTCCATCTGGAATTCAACTCCCTGATTCTGATAAACATGAGGCCCCACTCTGTCTCTCTCTCTCTCTGTCTATTTGTCTCTCGCTCTCTCCGTCTCTCTCCACCCAACTGGGCACAGATGTCATTTCATGTCATCTAGTTTTGATTTACTTTTGGTTGAGCTGTCAACTAACGTGAATTCAATGTGAAATCAACAAAACATTTTACCATGTCATTGGATTTATGTTAAAAGTTGAGTAAAAAAAATACAGAATTCCCTTACATTGATGACTTTTTGTAAACCCAATCAGTTTTCCACATTGATTCAAAGTCATTACATTGCACATATCTTATAAATGATGTGGAAACAATGTTGATTCAACCAGTTTTTTCCCCAATGGGTCCTGTCATTACCTTCCCTTTTTTTATTTCACCTTTATTTAGGTAGGCCAGTTGAGAATAAGTTCTCATTTACAACTGTGACCTGGCCAAGATAAAGCAAAGCAGTGCGACAAAAACAACAACACAGAGTTACACATAGAATAAACAAGCGTACAGTCAATAACACAATAGAAGAAAAAAAAAGTCTATATACAGTGTGTGCAAATGGCATGAGGAGGTAGGCAATAAATAGGCCATAGTAGCAAAGTAATTACAATTTAGCAAATTAACACTGGAGTGATAGATGAGCAGATGATGATGAGCAGATGATGGTGTGTAAGTAGGGATACTGGTGTGCATAAGAGCAGAAAAGTAAATAAAAACAATATGGGGATGAGATAAGTAGATTGGGTGGGTAATTTACAGATGGACTATGTACAGCTGCAGCGATCGGTTAGCTGCTCAGATAGCTGATGTTTAAAGTTAGTGAGGGAAATGTAGCTAGATGAGATGGAATTGTGATTTAACACAGGCGTGATAGTGAGGACACAAGACTTTCGTCATGAGGAAAACAAACAAACAAATAAGATAACAGAGAGGTGGAAATATGTACAGCATGTTATCAGAGATGTTAATTGTTTCCACATGAGGATAAGGTAGACTTGAGAATATCCTCCCTGATCCCTTGGCTTGTTCCCTGGCCTGTTCATGACTCCAGAGTTAAGCCTCTCTCTGAGGTCAAAAGCAGGTTACACTTTCCACCTCCTCAGCCTGAACGGAGACACTAAATACCCCGCCACCTCCACCACATAACATAGCGTACATTACAATACCACACTAGTCTACACAGCACATTACAATAAACATTAGTCTACACAGCACCACATACATTACAATACAATACCACACTAGTCTACACAGCACCACATACAGCACATTACAATAAACATTAGTCTACACAGCACCACATACATTACAATACAATACCACACTAGTCTACACAGCACCACATACAGTACAATACAATACCACACTAGTCTACACAGCACCACATACAATACCACACTAGTATACACAGCACCACATACATTATAATACAATACCACACTAGTCTACACAGCACCACATACATTACAATACAATACCACACTAGTCTACACAGCACCACATACATTACAATACAATACCACACTAGTATACACAGCACCACATACATTATAATACCACACTAGTCTACACAGCACCACACACAGTACAATACAACACTAGTCTAAATAGCACCACAATGCACTGCGCAGCTCTTCAGTATGCTTTTCTGGTGTGCTGGTGTTACAACTGTTTTGTTAAATCATTACTGTCTCCCCTTACACCAAACAACACTGATCTACTCTGGATCATCTAACACGTCACTACACTGCAATGTCACAATGCTTCAGCCCCGTTGTGCTGGGGTCTGTGAGGAGACCAACTGAGGAGGCTGGAGTTTTTGTCTCCTGTAGGCTGATAAGCAGTGGGCACCAGGCCCGTGTGGGGGTGTTGTCAGCACCGGTCAGGTGTGTCCAAACACTGCCACCGGCAGACAGACAGGCGGGCAGGCGACAGCAGCCATACGCGTGTCATGGCACACTACACACCAAGGGCCTGCATACCGCAGTTCCCACATGCGTATGCACAAAGAGTGCTCAGTCCCGGCATCACGCACCAGCGGCAACAGCAATGTGAAAAATTCTAACAAGGACAAAGGTCGCCATGTGGGTGGGAGGTGAGTTCTGAGAGGTGAGGAAGGGGGTGAGGCAGAGCCGGGCATTGAGGGAGGTAGAGGCCAGCGACAAGGGGAATAAGAAACAAGTGACATGAACTAGCTTCTCTATGAGATTTAACATATTATGGATTTCACTGCAGTTTAAGATAGGATGCTAATGTAGCTTCATTTATTGTAATGTTGAATTCATACTAGGTAAAAAGTATATATACTGTATTTTATGTCCCAATCAGACTGCTTTAATGAGACAGTCAGGGTTCTAAGTTAATATTTTTTGTTGGTAGCACAACATAAAATCTAGGAGCACCGAAAGATATATATTTTTATTTGCTTGAGATATAAACTAGTGTTTCCCAACTCCTCTGGTCCAGACAGTAATGCCCTCCAATGTTGATTTGCCATAGTCTGATTCAGCACTGATGTTTAAAAATCAAGAGTATTATTTTAAGTCTTGGAAAGTCAAATATGTTTTTAAAGTGGGTGTGTTGTGTCCAGTGGTTGATTTTAGTAGTCCAAGGCCCAAGTTGCCAATCACTGGCAGTGAGAGGCATTACAGTAATGGGATAACGACATAGAGGTAGATAGTGGACTCTTCTTTGTATCAGCCATTATAGCGTCTGTGACAGCACAGGCAGCGCAATTGAAGCTGCCTGTGCTCCATTTTATTTTATTTTATTTTTCATGATTGGCTGATCGCTCCTAATGACCCGGTTGGACATGACTCCAACTGGGTCACCAGGAGAGATCAGCCAATGAAGTTGGAAGTCCCACCCAGTTGATTTCATTAAAATGGTGGAAGCCCTCAATGGCGCTATCAATGCTATAGCCTTTTGGCCACTAGAGGCCTCTATCATTCTCTATGGATAATGACTGATACTGACAGCCATTGATTAGAGACTACACTACAGTATTGTCACAGGTCTCTGCTGCCCTCCTGTGGTTAAAAAGGACACCTACACTCTGGCTATGGGCTGAGCTATCATAGCTTCAAGCCTTTAAAATGTATTTCAGGACTTAATTATCAAGACTCAAGAATGGAGTTGCTCCACTGGTCTTTGACAGACAGAAAGCCAGACATCTAGGACAAGGGACAGAGAAAGAGATAGACATTCAGACAAATCACACCTAGACATGCGTGAAAGTTGAAGTTGCGGACATACACTGAGTATACCAAACACTGAGTATAACCCTAACCCCCCCCCCCTTTGCACTCAGAATAGCCTCAATTCGTCGGGGCATGGACTCCACAAGGTGTCGAAAGCATTCCACAGGGATGCTGGCCCATGTTGACTCCAATGCTTGCAACAGTTGTGTCAAGTTGGTTGGATTTCCTTTTGGTGGTGGACCATTCTTGATACACACAGGAAACTGTTGAGCGTGAAAAACCCAGCAGCGTTGCAGTTCTTGACACAAACCGGTGCACCTGGCACCTACTACAATACTCCGTTCAAAGGCACTTCAATCTTTTGTCTTTCCCATTCACCCTCTGAATGGCACACATACATAATCCATGTCTCAATTGTCTTAAGGCTTAAAATGCAATAAGGGATCATAGCTTTCACCTGGTCAGCCTATGTCATGGAAAGAGCATGTGTTCTTAATGTTTGTACACTCAGTGTATATCAAGTTTGGATTTGGCCCTCGGAGTACAGTGGGTTGGAGGCCTTCCAAACAATCCCCAACACCTCCCACATCTGGTGTTAATTAATGTCCCTCCTCCAAGTGCATGCATACCCCCAAAGACCCCCTTAAGAAAATCCTTCTCAACTCCTGAACTTCCGACATGACTTTGGTCAGCGCTCCTGCCCAGTACCCATTAGGAAACACACCCCAGCCATGTAATCAAAGCCGGGGAGACAAAGCACACTGTTACAGTAAAGTTAATGCACAGATGTACTGCATGCGCGCACGCACACACACACACACACACTTTTTGGAGTGTAAAATGTTTTCATCATTAAAAAAACTATTTTCCCTAGCCCTAACTCTTAACCTAACCCCAAAAACCCTAACCCTAAAACATTAGGCTTAAAATATAATTTGAACAAATTCAGGACCTGAAAAAAAATCATACCTTTTCAGGACAATTAAAGTGAAATGTTAGGACATTGGGATCCTGATAATGTAGGAAAACGAGTGCACGTACGCAAGCGCAAGCGCAAGCGCACACACGCACACACACACACACACACACACACACACACACACACACACACACACACACACACACACACACACACACACACACACACACACACACACACACACACACACACACACACACACACACACACACACACACACACACACACACACACACACACACACACACACACACACACCCTCTTCAAGGGGCCTGTCCACTATCCTGAATCAAAGTTGTGCTTTCTAAATGATTGTAGAGGACCTACTGTATTAAAACAGAAACACTCTGTCTGGTTTATTAGCTCAGTCACTCTTCAAGCCTTTTAACAGAGACGCCTTATGTGATGCTGTTGGGAAGTGACCTCATATCCGGATGAAGTAACTGGCATGAGCTACGCCTAGTTAAACTGGGCAGTGCAAGAAACACACACATAACCAGGCTGAGGTCAGGTCTGACCGACGCCCCTACGTCAAGCACACAGGGGCGTTGATTTTTAATCACTCTGTATATCTTTCTCTCTCCGTGGCCATTCAACATGGGAAAAAATACACACAAGTTAGGTGGAAGTGGGTCCATTTATTTCAACAGGTTTTGCTCATCACTATCTATATCAATATATATTAAAAAATGGAATCTTCGACCGCCACTTGTGTCCCCTTTCTTGCCACTTATCTTTTAATTAAACGTACTCCAGTCAGATTTTATCTAACGTTACCCATAATTACTCTCATGTCATGATGGTATATCTTTAGCACATACAGGGTGTTGAATCCATGTGAAATGTGTGACTAATGTATTGTACAGTTTGAGGAGGTTGACTGCTAGTGTACCAGACTCAGACAGTCTTGAAGAGTCCAGACATGATGTAGTCTGTGTGGTTTCCATCGATGAGTCCGTTACCGTTGCTATGGATGAACCAGCAGGGGATGTTCTCTCCATTCGTCACATCCCAGCGGAAGTCCCTCTGCCAGCCCCTGTGAAAACACAGCAAGGAGGAGAGACAATGATGAGAAAAGTGTGTGTATGTACTGCATGTGTGTGTGTGTAGACATCTACCTAGTCACTGTAAGCTCCTGTCCCTTCACTAGCATGGTGGCATCTGGTTTCTCTGGCACCTCTCCTGGACGCATGTCTTTCACTTCAAACTGCACGCCATGGTAAAACTGACCTGCATGGGGACAATACATTTTAATTGATCAGCTAAACAGACAATTGTCCAATATAATGCAGAGTAAACCTCCAGCAACTTCATCTGGCCCTGCCAATGACAGATTGCGCCCTGGTGGTACCTAGCAGGCCGTGGACGATGAGGGAGAGGAGGTGGCTGTCCTACCTAGAAGGCCATGGACGATGAGGTAGAGGAGGTGGCTGTCCTACCTAGAAGGCCATGGACGATGAGGTAGAGGAGGTGGCTGTCCTACCTAGAAGGACGTGGACGATGGGGGAGAGGAGGTGGCTCTCCTACCTAGAAGGCCATGGACGATGAGGTAGAGGAGGTGGCTGTCCTACCTAGGCCATGGACGATGAGGTAGAGGAGGTGGCTGTCCTACCTAGAAGGACGTGGACGATGGGGGAGAGGAGGTGGCTGTCCTACCTAGAAGGCGGTGGACAATAAGGGAGAGGAGGTGGCTGTCCTACCTAGAAGGCCGTGGACGCTGGGGGAGAGGAGGTGGCTGTCCTACCTAGAAGGCCGTGGACGCTGGGGGAGAGGAGGTGGCTGTCCTACCTAGAAGGCCGTGGACACTGGGGGAGAGGAGATGGCTGTCCAGGGTATAGAAGCCCAGATAGTCCTGGTGGTATGGGTGCTGCTTCCACATCTTGTGTAGGATGACCACAAACCGGACCGAGTCCCTGAGGGTGACGGTCAAGCTGCTGTCTTTGGTCACCTGCAGGTCCATACTGTAGAAGGGAGAAAGGCAGAGAGAGGTGGTTTAACCATGATGACAGAATAAAACGTTAGATGCCCCTTCAACCTTAAGTGGTAGGGAGGTTGCATTAGAGATAGAAACTCTGGTCTCCACAGTTGAAGTCGGAAGTTTACATTCACCTTAGCCAAATATATAATTCCTGACATCTTGTAAAAATTCCCTGTCATAGGTCAGGTTAGGATCATCACTTAATATTAAGAATGTGAAATGTGAGAATAATAGTAGAGAGAATGATTTATTTCAGCTTCTATTTCCTTCATTACATTCCCAGTGGGTCAGAAGTTTACATACACTCAATTAGCATTTGGTAGCTTTGCCTTTAAATTGTTTAACTTGGGTCAACGTTTTGGGTAGCCTTCGACAAGCTTCACACAGTAAGTTGGGTGAATTTTGGCCCATTCCTCCTGACAGAGCTGGTGTAACGGAGTCAGGTTTGTAGGCCTCCTTGCTCGCCCAGGCTTTTTCAGTTCTGCCCACAAATTTTCTATAAGATTGAGGTCAGGGCTTTGTGATGGCCACTCCAATACCTTGACCATGTTGTCCTTAAGCCATTTTGCCACAACTTTGGAAGTATGCTTGGGGTCATTGTCCATTTGGAAGACCCATTTGCGACCAAGATTTAACTTCCTGACTGATGTCTTGAGATGTTGCTTCAATATATCCACATAATTTTCCTACCTCATGATGTCATCTATTTTGTGAAGTGCACCAGTCCCTCCTGCAGCAAAGCACCCCCACACCATGATGCTGCCATCCCCGTGCTTCACGGTTGGGATGGTGTTCTTCGGCTTGCAAGCATCCCCCTTTTTCCTCCAAACATAACGATGGTCATCATGGCCAAAAAGTTAGATTTTTCAGACCAGAGAACATTGCTCCAAAAAGTACAATCTTTGTCCCCATGTGCAGTTGCAAACCATAGTCTGGTTTTTTTATGGTGGTTTTGGAGCAGTGGCCTCTTCCTTGCTGAGCGGCCTTTCAGGTTATGTCGATATAGGACTCGTTTTACTGTGGATATAGATACTTTTGTACCTGTTTCCTCCAGCATCTTCATAAGGTCCTTTGCTGTTGTTCTGGGATTGATTTGCACTTTTCGCACCAAACTACGTTCATCTCTAGGAGACAGAACGTGTCTCCTTCCTGAGTGGTATGACGGCTGCATGGTCCCATGGTGTTAATACCTGCGTACTATTGTTTGTACAGATGAATGTGGTACCTTCAGGCGTTTGGAAATTGCTTCCGAGGATGAACCAGACTTGTGGAGGTCTACAATTTTGTACGGAGGCCTTGGCTGATTTCTTTGATTTTCCCATGATGTCAAGCAAAGATGCACTGAGTTTGATGGAAGGCCTTGAAATAAATCTACAGGTACAACTCCAATTGACTCAAAGTATGTCAATTAGCCTATCAGAAGCTTCTAAAGCCATGACATTATTTTCTGGAATTTTCCAAGCTGTTTAAAGACACAGTCAACTTAGTGTATGTAAACTTATGACCCACTGGAATTGTGATACTGTGAATTATAAGTGAAATAATCTGTCTGTAAACAATTGTTGGAAAAATTACTTGTGTCATGCACAAAGTATATGTCCTAACAGACTTGCCAAAACTACAGTTGTTAACAAGAAATTTGTGGAGTGGTTGAAAAACGAGTTTTAATGACTCCAACCTAAGTGTATGTTATCTTCCGACTTCAACTGTACGTATCTAGCTTTAGTTATTAGTTATAGGAGTAACATGGAAGCCAGAACGGCAAAACCAGAATGGGTAAGGGTGCTTACTTAGCTCCCTTAAGAGAGGTGGTGTCTGACCAGAAGAGCTTGGCCTGCTTGCCATCCTGGGACACAGTGATGTCATGTGTGGTCACCTCCAGTCTCACCCCCAGCCCCTGGTGAACGATGCCAAAGCGACCGAAGTAGGTGTTCACTTTGCCATCAGGGGCCACTTTCTTATCCCCAATGGTCTGGCCATTGACCAAAATACCTGCAAGGCAGCATGGGATTGAGGCAAGCTGTTGGTATAATATAGATTTGATATGTGTTATTTATTTTATAAAACAAGTGTCATGTTTTGGTTTCATGCCTTCAAAGACGCATTACTGTCAAAGGTTGGACAATTTCAAATAATGTCTACTTTCTCCATATTCACCTGCCAGCTGGTCTCTCACTAGGTTGAAGATGGTACCAGGCTTGTCGTCTATGTTGAAGCAGAGAGCATCCTCCTGCTCTGGCAACTCAATCATGAAATGAGGGTCTCCATCCACTGCAGAGCCATCAACAGATTGTTCCAGTTTTTACATTTGATTTGGTTGAGGCTAAGCCCATCCAAACTTTGGATCACTATATTATAGTTCGTGCGTGACAGCATGGTGGGCATTGAAAATACTAAATATAAATATAACATTTCTGTAGTCGGTGAAGCAACCCATTTTTGGGACAGTTTCACCACATAGAACATCCTGAAGTAACCTATGTCTGATAGGAGGGTCACTGAATGAAGGGGGACTCACCAAAGTTTGTAGGTGAGATCCTGCTGTGCGTCCAGGCGTTGCTCATCAGCAGGCCTGCATAATTACCTGAAAATCACGCCAAGATGTCAGATGGCAAATAAAGTTTTCCACATTCAAAGTGGTAAAATGCATTTGATAGATTTACCCTGAATATAACAGGGTGTATATTACCATGCAATATCCTCAGTTTCTAACCACAAATCATTTGGTGTCAGCTTTCCATGTCCTAAATCCAGGTGATCCACTATAATTACATAGAAAGCCATTTAGTTGAAGGATCCAGTCATGTCCATTCATGGCAGGTGCTTACCAACTCTCTGGGCTTTCTGCCTTTCATCTGTCAAACAGTAGCAGGAGAAAACAGTCAGACACACACATTTGACAATCGATGCAAGGATTTCCATAACCACTGAGATAAACATGTCAGATAAGACACGCCAGATCTACTAGTGTCTCCCCCTGCCCCTGCCTCTCTCCCAACCCACTGGGTCACATACCCTCGGTCAGCTTGTTGGCGATGAGGGGGCCCTCTGGCCCCTCGTCAGTCTCAGGCTTGGTGACCACCATGGAGGTAAGGGGGGTGACGAAGCTGTACTGCAGGGACATCTCCAGAGCCTGGGCAGTGGCATTCCCCTTCTCCTCCGCAGTACCAGTCTCTCTGACAATAGAAACATAGGACGAATGGTGTTATTGCATTAGGTTTGGATTAGAGGTTAGGTTCGGTTTAACTTGGGTTAGGTTTGGTTTAACTTACACCGCAGGGCAGAAAAGAATGTAATATTTACGAACTGAGTTCCTTTAATATACCCAGCTCCATTCATTAGATCCCAAAGCTAAGCTCTCATCCACCAGTGAGTTTTAGGCATTTGGATAATGCTAAGAAACCATTCAGTTCATTCACCAGACATCAGTAATAGCAGTTAGCTGATCACACAGACCTCTTGCTTAACAGTTCTTGGATGGTGAGGTAGGCCCAAAGACGCTCAGTGAAGTCCCCAAATATATACTCCTGCTCAGGGTACAGTATGTCCCACTCCTGGGCACTGGCCTGGCCTTTGACAATAAAGTCCTCCTCAAACTAAAAAGAGAGTGAGGGAGTGAGAAAGAAGAGAAAGAGGTGTTAGACACAGAGAAGGAGTGAGAGAGAAGCATTAGTTGGGTTGAGCATTGTACAATACTTGAGTCGCAATGCCCTTCAGGTGCAAAGAAAGATCCATATTTCTAAGCTCAGTATCCGGGTGGTGTGTTGTGCCTGTCTGCTCCTCACCCCCTGTGCAAACACCTCCACCAGGAAGTTATCCAGGCTATAGTCAGTGAGCCGGCCAGCTACCACAATCTCTGAGCCGTTGAACAGCTGCTTGTAGTGACTGGTGGTCAGAGAGTTCACCAGGTTGTCAGGGTAACGTAGGTCCACCTCGGAGAGGAGGGGGCTGGCTACTTCATCATAGAAACCCTGGGACACAAATGCACACATCACCAAGTCATTTGTCTATTGTAATTTTTGACAGTACATTATCAATAATGCCAAAAAGTAGGATCGATATAAGACCTCGACCTACATAGTTTCGTCTATCCTGTGACGCTCCCCATAAGTGATATGGTCAAACCAGAAAGACACAGAAAAGTGACTATTGTGAGATTTCAGACAGAGCCCTGGTCCACACCTGAAGCTGGACGGTGGCATCAGAGCCCTCGTAGATCCTCCGGGCCAGTCCCTGGTTCTGTCTAGACATCACATCCAGAAAGGAGTAGTCCACGTCATCCCCAAAGCCCAGACAGAACAGAGACATGTTCCCACCCATAGCAAGAAGGACATTCTCCTGAATCCGTGGTACAGAAGACTCTCCTGTACACAAACACACGTGGCATGTACCATGACCTTACTGGCTGAATCTGATATAGAGCAATAAATCAGATGGCTACTTCAATGTTAAAATGGCAGTCCCAAACAAATAAGTAAGATCAGAAGGGAAGGAAACCTGTACGCACCTGAGTTGGGCATTCCATCTGTCATTAAGATAACAATAGACACACTCCTCTCCGAGACCTTCTTGTCTCGTATGCCTTTCATTATCATGTCCACAGCTTTCATCACAGCATCATTTATATTAGTGGCTAAAAGGAGAACACCCAAAATCAATCCAGATGTTATCAAAAATAAATATTTGATAGACAGAATTTTGTAACATAAATGCACCTCACTCAGTTTTATCAGACTGCTTGCCCAAGTGTTGTACTGCCATAATTTTACTACTAAAGTCCTAATGACAGAAACATCATTAATGATCCATCTCTGTATGTCACCCTGTTCACATGAAACACATAATGGCTCACATCCCAAATCAGTTATTCCTTGGATAAATTTTTGGGCTTCAGACACATTTTCCTTGGTGGCCTTGGTAAGAGATTCCTTCCATGTTGAGATGCTAGCGTCAAATAGGACAATGCCGAAGTAGTCGTCCTCAGCCAGGTCATTCAGGATGGTCAGCATAGCTTCCTTTGTCTATGAGGGATCAAAGGCTCTCAGGTCAATCTGAACATGAACTACAATTACAGCACCAAGTGATATGTTTCCTGTATCCTTCTCTCTTTCATCTTCTCTGATCTTTCTTTCATTCGCTCAGACACACTGTTTCTCTCTTACCTGCTTCATTTTGATTCCGCTCATTGACCCACTCCTATCGATCACAAACACCACATTTTTTGGAACTCGGGGTAAGTCCGGAGGCGCAAAGAAGTGCACAAAGTACCCATTCACTATCTGAAAAATACATACAATGAATATCATTATGACATGAACACCCTGAATTGATGGAATTGACCCCAATATCGATTCTATATTATATTCAACACAGCTGACCTGGATGTCACCGATGGTCTCAGCTCGGTTCACGTCATATTTGATGAAGAAATCCCCGTCAATCAGGGTGCCTTCACAACCCAGGCACTTCCTCTGCTGGTCCAGTGTTGGGCAGAATGAGATGTGTGCCTGAGTGAGGGAGGGCAATACAATTAAACACAAAACAACACAGCAAAATAGTATTCATCTCTTTCGGAGGATATGTTCCATATGCAGTTGTTTCATAGAACAGAACCGCATCATATACCTTTTTGTCGGTGACTGTTTTCTCCACCAGGGGGAGAAGCTCGTTGGAGATGAAGGTTCCATAGGCCTCCAGGAAAGCAATGCCCTGGGGTTCATAGATATCTGCCACAATCTGTCACAGAGACATGAACAGGACTGATGAGACACAGAACTGAGGAGTCAAAATGATGACAAGATGTTTTGGGGTATAGGGTGTAAACATCTACAGACCTCAAAGTGCTGGACCAGCTGCTTGGGTTTGACTCGGGTCATGATCTCGTATTGGCCCAGTTTACGCTGAAGCAACTCCTCATGGGTCAAAATGAAGGTGACGTTACTATTGGCCGCGATGTTCACAGACACAGTGAACTTCTCCATCTTCCTCCCTGATGCCCTAGAGTACACAAACACAGGCCCAGTAGGAGGACAATCACATTTTAAACAAAACACTCTCACACAGGCCCAGTAGGAGGACCATCACATTTTAAACAAAACACTCTCACACAGGCCCAGTAGGAGGACAATCACATTTTAAACCAAACACTCTCACACAGGCCCAGTAGGAGGACAATCACATTTTAAACCAAACACTCTCACACAGGCCCAGTAGGAGGACAATCACAATTTAAACAAAACACAGGCTGTGATAAAAGAGAATAGGAGTGCTTGGTGTAATGGAAACATCATGTTTGTCCCCTCCTCATTGCCCTGGTCCACTCACTTGACCAGTCCTGCGGTCTGCCCTGTGGAAACAGCTTTCTGATACTGCTTCTTGGCTTTCTCCTTCGCCTTCACCTCACCCGTGTACGTCTGACCCTCTATCTCCCTGAGATGCAAAAACACAGTCATTCAAACAAACAGAAACACATATGCACTCACACGCAGATATACACACAGACAAACACAGCACAGAGTAACAGTCCTATGGATTGGTGTTATCATTTCTAGACATAACGTGGCTTCTACACATGCTGTGGGTGCTGACTGACATGCTGAAGTTGGTGATGAAGGCGGTCTTGGGCAGATCCACCTCGAAGAACATTTCCTGAGAGGAGTTGGCCTTGTTCAGAGCACTGGAGGTTATGACCGTGTGAGCAAAACGAGAAGCAACCTTACAGTCCACCTTTACACTGTACACCTCCACCTGAGAGAGTAAGAGAGAACATAAGAGAGAGAGAGAGGAAGAGAGAGAGATAGAGAGAGAGGATGAGAGACAGGGAGAGAGTGAAAGAAAGAAGAAAGAAACAGAAGGGTTTTGAAATGTTTGCTTGTGTGAGTAATGACTGTCTAATGTGCCTATAAAACGTTCACATACTTTCTCAAAATGTATTTTCCTGTTACAGCTGAATAGTGTGAAGTAAGCTGCATTGACTACAAGATTACTGCCAAAACAAATGATTACCGCTGTACTCTTGTGAAAAACATTAACTCAGTGTTTCCAGTAAAAAGACTAGATGAGTCCATCTAGGTGAGCAAAGGCACGGATTTCTAGTGTTGAAGATAGTGGTGGCGGTGCATCATCATCATCCTCACAAATAGAACGTAAATATTGTGATTTCCTTACCTCCGCATTATCTGTACTTCTTTTCTGCAAAAAAAGAAGAACATTTAGACACAGTATTATAAAATGAGTTTTTTACAGAGTACACTGTACGACTTAGACATGTTTTACTTTTCAAGTGGCGGAAACTTCTAGGTGCCAATGATACTGCTGTATTTACTGAAATAGAGAGGAGGGTAACCGTGGCAAAGAGCGAAGGATTTCCTCAAATATTTACTCAACCACGTTCTCAAAGATCTGTTTTTGGGAAAAATACAAATAACAATATATTCATCAGGTATCATCAGATGCACCACTGGGTGTTCAAGTAGAAGTCTGACGGATTCTGCAACAGATTCCTGTTTTGGATTTGTGTCAGACAGTACAGTTTATGTCGATGCTGAGCTACCGTGATACCTTTAGTAGCCGTGTAGCACCATCAGAGCCATGGGATACAAAGCACAAGGGAGAAGTTTGAATTTAGGGTCAGAATGTCAACGTAATTTAACATCTCACAGTCTAATTCATTGTAAAGCATATACATATTGGCATGAATATAAATCGATTAATGTACACAGACGCATGCACAGACACCCACACCCACATACACGAAAGTAGACCAGGTATGAATCAAAGTAGAGATGTGTTAACAGAAAAGTAGATACGGTACAGATACATATCAAGTAAATAGAGTAACAGAGAGAGTATTGCCGGAGGTGTGAGATGTAGTAACAGCAGAGTATAGCAGGAGGTAAGAGATGTAGTAACAGTAGCGTATAGCAGGAGGTAAGAGATGTAGTAACAGTAGAGTATAGCTGGAGGGGAGAAATGTAGTAACAGTAGATAATAGCCGGAGCGGATAGATGTAGTAACAGTAGAGTATAGCAGGAGGTGTGAGATAACAGCAGGGGAGAGATGTATTAACAGTAGAGTATAGCAGGAGGTGTGAGATGTAGTAACAGTAGAGTATAGCAGGAGGAGTGAGATGTAGTAACAGTAGAGTATAGCAGGAGGGAAGAGATGTAGTAACAGTAGAGTATAGCAGGAGGTGAGAGATGTAGTAACAGTAGAGAATAGCAGGAGGGGAGAGATGTAGTAACAGTAGAGTATAGCAGGAGGGGAGAGATGTAGTAACAGTAGAGTATAGCAGGAGGGGTGAGATGTAGTAACAGTAGAGTATAGCAGGAGTGGTGAGATGTAGTAACAGTAGAGTATTGCAGGAGGGGAGAGATGTAGTAACAGTAGAGTATAGCAGGAGGGGTGAGATGCAACAGTAGAGTAAATACTACAGATGTTGGATCTTAATTTGAGCCATATTGCTACAGCAGGAAAATAATCCCGCAGAAACAGGAAATGTAAATTATTATGTGGTTTGTAATTCATGGACATTTTTGTAGGAGTTGATTTTTCTTAAGGGAAAATCAAGTTTGACATTTCAAAGTGGAAATTGTAAACTTCCAAAGCCTTTTTAAACCTCACATTCAATACAAGTTTAACATGTCCTGCAGTGCAGTAAGTCCTCCTGCAACAGGGGGATCAAATTGAGAACCTGCATCTTTATAGTAACAATGGAGAGTCACCTGTGGTGTGGAGGCATCCTGTGAGATAACCAGAGCTCCATGCGACAGAGGCGGGAGAAAGACACATCCCAAGAGCAGCAGCACAGTCCACACTCCAGACATGACCAAACTGCAGCTGAACACTGACTTCACTGCTTAGAAAACTCAACTCTTTCCTACCGCCCAGCTCAAAGGAGAAGTGGCAGAGTGTGTGTGTTTGTCTGCTTTTATACTGGAGCAACGACCAGAAGACCTTACCTCAGCGTGGCAGGAGGCCCGAGGTGTGTGTAGGTCTGTGTTCTTGTATGCCTCTAGGGATGTATGTGAGCATGTTTACATATATTTGTTTGTCTATCTGTCCACATAGCCTACTCTCTCTACCTACTGTAGTAAAAAAAAAGCAACTGAACATTTGAGGTTGCTTTTTATTCTGACTGCGTGGAATCTGGTAAGCACAAAAAGTAAATAAGTTAGTTTTTGTAAGAGCTGTTATGCAACAAGTATGGGCTTCATTCTATCGGTCAATATAACACCAGGCTACTTCAACCTCTGCTTGTCCATTGTTTGTTAGTTCTGTTGACAAACAAAGTTTCTGAGAAGGCTCTATCCTAACTGGTCAGTGGAGTGGCCTTTGACCAGAGTCGTTTTTGCCTCTCCACTCTGTGTATATTCCTTTGCATGCCAATGGCCTATTCCCAGAATACATTGCAATTCAGCAAAACTAAAATCAATACACACCGAAGTCCTGTATTCACCACCCATTCCTGTCCTTCTCTTTGGCTCACACATTGCTCCCACTGGTACAGTATTGTATGTGTGTTCCTGTTCTCACTCATTACCAGAGAAGTGTGTACATACAAGTACAGTAGGTATATGTTCCCTCACTGAGGGTTGATTGCAAAATGCTAAGAAAATGAGTAATTTTGCCGACTCATGGAGGGTAGAGCTGGAGAGAGAGATATATTTGGACACCATATCAAGGAGGGCTCTGTGTGCCCGATACTGAAGCTTCATTCAGACCAGAGGGGTAGACTAATAATCTTGCTAGATGTACTCAAGCTTTTCTGAATTGAGCAAGTTTCAGTTAGTTACACAATCCAGATCAGGCTTCATCCATGTTACGAAGGTAGATATTGATCGTGCACCCGCCACACTTGTAACTGTGTGTGCATGTCGCATATGGCTAGTCGAATGCCAAACTCTTCATTGAGACAATGTTGAAACTTAATTCCTGGGCGAGTCAGTGACCCATTTTTTTATTGATGCCGAAATCAAAATGAAAGAAAAGTCAACATGCAAATTCATCAGGCTTTGTTGTGAAATGGCCACATAGAAGTGCTGTCTTTCTTCGCATATTGTTAATTTGGTGCGCTTATCAATGCACAAATCCCTTTTTTCCCCCACTACTCAGTGGCGTGTACTCATGGGTGCTAAGAGAAACTAGTCTTCCGCAAAAGAAAATTGACCAAGAAAAAAATACAACATAAAATATATTTTGTCTCTCGGTGTTTCATCATTTCCCTTCAATTCGCAAGCATCCGAGCGAGCTAAACAGCAGCCATCTGTCTCTCTACGTGTAGGCCATCTATCTGATGCTGTCTGGTCCAAACGAGTGTGACGACCCTCCCACTCTGTCTTCCGAATTCTTTCTCTTTGCTCTTGTTTTCCTTATTAGGATGTCGGTGGGCGTAGCCGGGAGGGTCGTCAGCAAAATAGGGCACACCTGGGCCCGGTTGTGTCCTGGGATAAATACACCTTTTTCCTATTCATTGAGGAGACTCTCTCCCTGCAGACACACTGTTTTATTTTGGTTTGTTTGGGCATCTTTCAACACTCCTCACATCTATACACGCAACCACTCACTTACACACACCATTGTAAATTGTATATACAGTTGAAGTCGGAAGTTTAAGTACACTTAGGTTGGAGTCATTAAAACTCGTTTTTCAACCACTCCACAAATTTCTTGTTAACAAACTATAGTTTTGGCAAGTCGGTTAGGACATCTACTTTGTGCATGACACAAGTAATTTTTCCAACAATTGTTTACAGACAGATTATTTCACTTATAATTCACAGTATCACAATTCCAGTGGGTCATAAATTTACATACACTAAGTTGACTGTGCCTTTAAACAGCTTGGAAAATTCCAGAAAATTATGTCATGGCTTTAGAAGCTTCTGATAGGCTAATTGACATACTTTGAGTCAATTGGAGTTGTACCTGTGGATTTATTTCAAGGCCTTCCTTCAAACTCAGTGCCTCTATGCTTCACATCATGGGAAAATCAAAAGAAATCAGCCAAGGCCTCCGTACAAAATTGTAGACCTCCACAAGTCTGGTTCATCCTCGGAAGCAATTTCCAAACGCCTGAAGGTACCACATTCATCTGTACAAACAATAGTACGCAAGTATTAACACCATGGGACCATGCAGCCGTCATACCACTCAGGAAGGAGACGCGTTCTGTCTCCTAGAGATGAACGTAGTTTGGTGCGAAAAGTGCAAATCAATCCCAGAACAACAGCAAAGGACCTTGTGAAGATGCTGGAGGAAACAGGTACACAAGTATCTATATCCACAGTAAAACGAGTCCTATATCGACATGACCTGAAAGGCCGCTCAGCAAGGAAGAAGCCACTGCTCCAAAACCACCATAAAAAAGACAGACTATGGTTTGCAACTGCACATGGGGACAAAGATTGTACTTTTTGGAGAAATGTTCTCTGGTCTGAAAAATATAACTTTTTGGCCATGATGACCATCGTTATGTTTGGAGGAAAAAGGGGGATGCTTGCAAGCCGAAGAACACCATCCCAACCGTGAAGCACGGAGGATGGCAGCATCATGTTGTGGGGGTGCTTTGCAGCAGGAGGGACTGGTGCACTTCACAAAATAGATGACATCATGAGGTAGGAAAATTATGTGGATATATTGAAGCAACATCTCAAGACATCAGTCAGGAAGTTAAATCTTGGTCGCAAATGGGTCTTCCAAATGGACAATGACCCCAAGCATACTTCCAAAGTTGTGGCAAAATGGCTTAAGGACAACATGGTCAAGGTATATTTTATTTGACTAGCGGCACCACTCGGTGGTTCTAAATCAATTGTTGTTTAGTGTCAAATAGTTATTTAAAGTCAAACATTAACTTGGCTGACCACTCTGTAGGTCATGTCTGTTACTGTACATGCAATATGCTTTGTGGACTTCACAGGACAGAGGTTGCTATCCGGTTTTGTGATAAAACAAAGGTGTGGTTTTATCCTGTTACCGTCTTCTTGTCTCTGCCTTTAGGCCTATATATCACGGTCGCAAAGCATCTGAATTAACAGGTTATAGAGCAAACAATGCAATTATCACAACACAGTTGTAATATGGCTATCGATAAAATTGTAATATGGCTATCGATAAAATTGTAATAAGTCATACAAAAGTTTCAAATGCATCCTGTCATTACTAATTACTTTGTGTGATATTGCATTTCAATACTATAATTTTTCAACTCACATTTGATTAATAAAATATTTAAAATCAGTCATCTGCCCCAAATATGTTTCAGGAGAATGAAGGGATGATGGTGCACTCTTTACGGCAATTGCTAGAGGGAACCTAATTTGATTGGTCCTTAACTTAGGCTGCTCCGGGGCAGGTTAGTTCTGAAGGATTCGTTGCCATATACATTTAGCAGGTTGGCATGTCATGAAGCTTGTGCTGGAGGCAGCTCTGCAGAGTGGTTACTAGCTGGCACAGCCACAGTCATAAAACCTGATTTTAAACCTCACACACACACAGCTAACCTTAATGCCTAACCATACATTTTTATGATAGCCAATTTTGACTTTGCAGCTAGCCCATCTAGCAGAAATAATTTAGTTCTGCCTCCAGTGTAAGATTCATTACAATAAACGTCAACCTGTAGAAATTTGCCTGGCTTAAAGGTGAGTCACTTTCGTGTCAAAAGATCCCGAGTTGAACTCAGAGCTGACCAAAGTTAGCTCACTAACTACTCTGTCTAGATTCAAGCCAGATCCGGCCCGTATGTTTGACACCCCTACTTTTACATGACTTTGTCCACGTGTTTAAGACGCTAATCTTGTAGTAACAACATTGTAGTGTAGTAATGCTGTGACATTGCAATATTTTTTAACACTCCAAACAATGGGATACAGAACCAATAAGTAGGGAAGTCATTCATTTGTTTATAAAAACATAAGACAAATATTTCAGCATTTACAATTTGAGCAACTTCATAGTAAGGTCAACCTGAACATGAAAAAAATAGCTTATTTCCTAATTAAAAACTTTCATATTTAGCGAAAATATTTAACATATTTTCACTACACCCGCAATAACATCTGCAAAATATGTGACCAATAAAATTCTATTTGAATGTGTGTATTTTGAAGTAAAGACTACATTTGGCCTTTATAATTGCCAAATTTAATTACTACAAGTAGGCTACATAGTCTCAAAATAAGTATTTTCAGTCAACCATATTTCATAGCTTTTGGCAATGGCTCACAGAACTTGTTTTGGTACTCACATCTGTCCCTCTGTTTCTGACCAAGTCGGAAGGTTAATGAAACACATTTTTGTCCTTTGATTGCTAGTCTAGAATTGTACAGTCTGGTGAAGATAGAATGCTGATTTGGACATGGACATCTGGACATGTTTTGAGTATGATTGTATGCAAACTTTCTGTGCAAAGCTAACTTCATCAAGGGCTTATGTGATGTAGAACTGGTTTCCTTTCTCTCTGTAGGTACTCGTTCTAAGCGTAACGAATGTGACCGCTACGGACACGTCATAACATGATCAATGACTCACTAGTCAGCATTGCTGTGTAACGCAATCATGATATCAAGTAGAAATGTAAGTGCTAAGTCAACTCTGTGAGACATTTTGTTTCTCATTGTGTGTGCAAATATCACATCCATAATGCTGGAATTGCCCTTGAAATTCTCAATCATAAACAGTCATCATACAGTATGAACAAACCCTACTATGAACAACCTGCTCAAAATGAGATGGGCCTATTTCCGTGCTGAAAATGGAAAAACAGGTATCAAACCATTCAATAACAGCAAGGTTTGGCTTCTTCATTGCCATTTGTCCATTGATGCGTCTGTCCCGTCTCTCCTCTAGACTCTAGCGCAGTGATGATAGCCAACACTCCACACTGGACGGCTCTACTTGCCAAAGATGCTGGCTCCTGGGGCTTTAGGCTTCTCCAGTACCGTCTCTCCTCCAGACTTCACCCCACTGAACACTGAGGGAGCCACCTTTCCCATACGCTCTGTGGATGGACAGAGACAAGGCTGTGAGCAAAGATAGTGCTTGGCATGCCACACTACCACAGAAACATGACACAATATACACACACTGACAAATCTATATACTGAAATGTGTCTATAACCTTTAGAAGAAGTGCTGTAGTTGTTGTATTTTATCCTCCTTTCTAGTTATCTTGCCACCAACTATATATACCCTTGGTCTTACAGACTGACTATACAAGATTCAGTCTCTATAGAAGGAGTGGAAACTTTGTCACTACCTCAATCCGAGCTGGGCTCGGGCCAAATACATGCCAGAGTTCAGAGATAACATTCTAAAAAGTATAACCGAGCTCACGTCTCACTTGACTGTAACTTTACTCCCCCTGATATGTTCCCTACGCTAGTGTCTACAACTAGTGAAAGTGATTAATTACTTATATTTGACACACAAGTAGAAAAAAATGTTAGGCAAGCAACAGTACTATAGGTACTGAGTCTGTAGAGCCAGAATGGAAACCTACAATAGTGCCAATGTGTAAAACACTGTTCCGATGACACACTGTGGAGTGGTAAAGCTCCTACTCACCACACTCTACCATGACTTCATAGGTCTTACTCTTGGGCTCGCCCTTTAGCCCCAGTTTGCTGCGGGCTCCTTTCAAGTCCTCCTCCTTCATCACAGGACGCTTCTTCTTCTTCACCTCAACGGGCTATGAAGGGCAGGAAAGAATGGAGGTTAAAGACAGGGCAAAATCTCACACCTTTCTCTGATCCTACAACGCTCCCTCTGATTTGTCTCAATCTTTCTATTCTAAAGTAAACATTGTGGAATCCTTAACATAGGAAATAATATGGAAATGTAGCTATCATCAAAAACAGTGACAAATAGTTGATACAGTAGGTCAGTACTGTAGGATACAGGGAAGTTGGCTTACCTGAGACATGGTGTATGGGTTGTGTCTTAATCCCAGAGTTCTGGTCACTGGAGCTGTGTGCGCGCGTTGGTGTATCTGGACTGCTCCTCTCTGTCCAGTCCATTATATTTATACCCCCAGATCCTCAGGGGGCTATTCTCTCTTATTGACCCTGTGAGTGAGTCAGTGGACCCCCACCCTCTTTCTATTCCTCTCTCGCTCTATGACCATTATCAGGGTGTATTATTAAGTCTGACGTGAGTGATTGTGCAGCTGGAACGGGTCTTCCGTCGTTTACGATGTGGTTACAGCGAACAGCTGAGGGAACGAGAAACAAATAGCCCTTTCCCCACAACATTCTGCTAGGAGTGATTCCAAGGAACAGAAATAACTCTGGGAAGCCACGCTAGTCCCTAGTGGTCAGGATTCAGCACTCACCACTGTGGCCTGGGTTTGATTCCCAGGCAGGGAATGTCCTTTTGGGCCTCATTGAATGCACTTCAGCTCAACTGGCAGAACACATTAGATGAATTCAACATGACAAAGTAACTACTAACCCCATAACAGGCCTACACCCAACTGCACAATACAAAGAAAACGGTTTTATTGTCACATACACCAGACTGGTGCAGTAAAATGTGTTTTACAGGGTCAGTCATAGTATGGCACCCCTGGAGCAAATTAGGGTTAAGTGCCTTGCTCAATGGCACGTCAGCATATTTTTCATACATTGTCAGCTCAACTATTCAAACCAGCGACCTTTCGGTTACTCTCTAACCGCTAGTCTACAGGCAGAGTTCTTCTTCCATCACATTAAACATGAGGTCAAAAGTACTTTTCTGAATGGATTACGGATTACCTAAAGGTGTAGAGATTTTGCAGACAACACTTGGTCATACAATTTCGAGAGGGGGCAAGACCATACATACCACAGGGAGACTAGTGAGTCAACCTTTCTGTTTGGGAGAAAAGCCAACGCTTGCCTGTCAACATGTGTCTGTGTGCAGTCAAATGGCAAGCGAGTCAGGACAAGAGGCAAAAAGTGTTTGAGAGCCAGGCTTGTGTGTCAATAATAGTTTGAGTCATTTTGAATGCTTGAAAAGTCTGTAGTGAGGAGTCTATTTGTGGATACTGAGACATTACTCTTGGAGTCAGTGTACTCCTCTATGGGAAGAAATAGGTCCTCACTCAGTGCTGTATGTCTCACTGCACCTGTTACTGTTTACTGAGGGCCCACTCTGTCACTGTGAAAATGTGTACCCTGTTGGCAGTCTAGAGTATTACGAAGACCTATGATCTCAGAGACTGTCATGTAACTCTCATTGTCCACCCGCTCCATTCCAAGAGACTTATTACTACAAATCATTCTATGCTCTGGCAGCTCCCTGGTGGTCTAGTGGTTAGGATTCGGCGCTCTCACCGCCGCGGCCCGGGTTCGATTCCCGGTCAGGGAACACACGTTTTTTTAAAACCCTGCTACAACCCTACTAAATTGACAAAACAGAACACACTCTCTGTTCAGAGACAAAATCTGTTATTTCAGTGTTTTAGAAACTTTATTGTAAAATCATTTTTAATAGTAATGTAAGTCCATCATTTGCCAGTCATTTTAGTTTTTACAATAAAATCCCTCTGTTGAACTGAGGACAACCTGCACCACCGTTTACCAAACCCCACAGTCAGTTATTCCTTTGCCTCAGCCAACAACATCCTACTCAAACAGTTCATCATCACCACATTTACTGTATCACCACTCCTTACTTACAGAAGCATTAAGACAGACACTTGGTGTTGTGTTACAGGTCACCTAAAGCGAGACAGATTCAAGACCTAGACCTGAGGAAGAGGGTGAGACAAAGTCAAGACCAGAAAAATGCGAGTCCAATTCAAGACCATGAATGTTATTGTCAATTCACCACCATAAGAGTTCAAAATGTCCAGTATTTCTGTGTTCATATTTCAGAACAACATATGGATACTTTAGATATTCAGAAGTTAAAATGCATGCGGAGTGTAAATAGAGCCACTCTACAAGTTATTACTAACCCAAACACACTGGGGAACAATGGGGCTAAGGATTTATAAAATAATAATAAATTATACTATTTTAAAATGTTGTTCTGATTTAATCATCAGTTTTTGTTGGATGGAAAGGGTTAACAGTTTACAGGAGCTGCAGCAGGTGTTATCAAAGAGGATGTTGTTGCTAATTTGTTAGCTTCTCCCATTTCAAGAATAACTTTCAACAAGAAGTTTCAAATGATCATCATCTGGTGAGTGGAACTGTTTTCTATTGCAGCGTGCTTGCTGTTAGCCATCAATCAATCAAATGTATTTATAAAGCCCTTTTTACATCAGTCGATGTCACAAAATGCTGTACAGAAACCCAGCCTAAAACCCCAAACAGCAAGCAATGCAGATGTAGAAAGAAGCACGGAAATAACTTATTTGTGTGGAACACTGTTGCATTTAAAGTGGAACTGACCGCATTTTTTCAACATGAAATCTTAATCTGTTCATATACACCCCCAGGAATAATAACACCTTTAAAAAACTATTCTGACAAGTGACAAATTAGATATGGTCATTTTCATGGTTTCCTAAATTCTTAGAATACATAATTCCAAAACATTCTAAGGCATTTGTGAAAATTCTATAGCAATATAGAGTGGGAAAGCGGCCGAGCGTTTGGACAATTAATAGACACTGCAGTACAAAAAAACGAATAAAAACATTGGTCTTGTCCAGGACCGGAGTCGACACAGACCGGTAGCTAATCAGAGCTATACAGTAGACCTTCATACAAACAAGCCATTTGAAACACGGTCCTGCCATCATTCACTTTGAACTGGACTGTGTGTTTACAGGCAGTTGCAACAGCGCGACTTTAAATCATTATAACGCATTCAACCAAAAAAATACACCTGACTGGATTTCAGCAAAACGTAAACACCACGGGAGTCCTCTTACATTTGGGAACTTTACGGTCCTATTGATCAAAGTTTACAATTGGCTCATTCATCCTGTGGGGTTTTATAAAGGTTTTTTGACATGCTTAACTAACTATAAGCTAGTAGGGCTTCTTATGTATTAAGGTTTGAATTGCTGACTCTTGTGAACCTGCATTTTCCATTGTTCTCACTCTTACCAGTGCTCAGGGCCTAACCATGAATATCAGCCTGAATTGTGTGTGTGTTAAAGATAGCGCTGTACTGTATGAAATATGTGTGTGTATGAAACAAATGTATCAGCAGTGTGAAGCTGTACTGTGTGACCGAGACTGTGCTAATCTTAGAGAGACACAGGAGGGGTTGAATCATGAGACTGCTGACTGTGGTGTACAATGGACTATAACTGTTGATAATTGGATATGGAGAAGGGCGAGCCGGTCAAGGATCGATTCGGACAAGGTGGTAAATTGTATGACAAGCGACAGCTTTATTTAAGAGTAAAGATATCTGGTACAAGCGTATACGGTCTCGTTCCTTTAGCTCATAGAGAACCTCCAGAAAAAAGCCCAGATAACAGAGTGCATATACATTTTATACAGTACAGAAAGTAGGTTGAGTCTGGAAGTTCTGGTCCTCTGGTTGGTTCTGATGAGTTGGGCGTCATCCTTCTGAGTCTTATAGCAAAAGTTCTTTGTTATCAAATGTTCAGCTAAGCAGGAGATTTTGTGTGTGCGTAGTCAGCCCTCTGTCCTTGGTTATGTGTGTGTGTCTCATTATTTCGTGAAATGCGGACCCAAGCACTCTTTTGATCAAAGCCTTTCCTTATCAGTGTTTATGAAAGGTTTACGTCAGCCCTCTGTCCTTGGGTGTGTGTGTGTCTGTCTCTGTATCTGTTTATAAGTGTGTGAGAAACCCTGCTTAGAAAGAAGTTAGTTATAACAATGTAATAGCAATATGCTTGTGTTATTTTAAATGGTATTTATTACAAATCCCTCTCTTCACGTCTCCAAAGAGACGTGACATAAACTAGGTAAAAGTAAGAAAAGCAAAAGTAAACAACCAGGGAAACTTTCTCAGAGAGAAAGTTTTGATTCCCTCTCTTCACGTCTCCAAAGAGACGTGACATTCTCCTTAACTCTGTGATCATTCGGCAGTGTCAGTGTGTCTCACCCTCCAAGTGCGATATGCCCCCAGGTCGAGTGAATCACCTTCTCCTTTAATTCATCTGTAATGCATAAAATCTTGGACATACAGGTTTGGTTAACAAACAGTTTCTCATTTGTTTTATCTGATTATATATTTAACTTCTATACCCATTTGTTAGCTAGTAATTTTAAATTAGTTTATTATCCAATAGGCCCCATCCTATCCTAGACCACAATGTACCCCTCCCCCGTTTGATACCTGGCTCTGGCCAGGTATCAACCTTACCTATTCTAAATAATGACTTAGTAAAATATTCTTATGTTCTACATTATTATGTAGGAGCGCCCCTTTCATTTTCCACATGTCCAATTCTCCCTTTTGTCTCCATTCAGTAACTGTTATCTACCCATTCTGTTATCTCTGTCCTGGCGCCCCCTTCCAAAACTCCCTTCTCTGCTCTCAAACCTTCAAGGTCTCAGCAGTGCGGGGAGGGCCACTCTGTCTGCCCTTTCCCTTATCTGTCTGTAGCTTGGTCCCAAACATTAACTAAGTGTCTCACTGTTTTGACTTTATCTAAAATCATGGATTTAAAATTAACAACATGTCTTATAGTGTCAATCTCTAAAGTCCTTACATAACCTTAATAAACCTATCTCTATCTTCTTATGGCCAAAACAAATGCTAACCATATAAATTCCTTTCTTTACTAATAAGCTCTCTATCACTTTTATTTCCATGCCCTATAGGCTTAAAATATCTCCTGTTCAAACCAATTCAATAACAGCCCATTCAAAACCGTCATAGCCAATGTTTAAAACCAGAAACCTGACTCCTCTGTGGTTAATTGCAATTATGGTCAAGAGTTATAAACTCTATTATCTCAAAATTAGTATTCCAAATGACCACGATTTCATTATCCTCACTACATTTCCCTGTGGGTGATCAAACCACATGAAAATGCAATGAAAATAGGTCAAAAGGTTACACCTACATTCGTGTTCCATGCCATATCTAGACATACCAAAAGAACTGGGGTGCCACTCTTCCAGTCTTGTTCTTTTCCCCCTTACTTGTCTTGTATCTTCTGATCTAGAAAATCGTTAAATTTTAGCTTTGGAGTATTTGGGGTCGTCATATTTTATTTTAATGCAGTGGAATTTAGTACAGAATAGTTTTGGTAATGTGTGTGTGTATATCAGTGTATATGTTTGACTATCCGACTGTACTTAGCCCGTCACTGGATAAAATCCAGAATCCAATTTTTTTTTTACATGTATACATTAAACATTTACATTTTTCCCACTATGAACATTACCCTTTAGACGTTGAACACTTAGACTTTAGACATTGGAAACATTACACTTAAACATTGAACATTTTTCAACCTGGCGCCTACAAACACAAATAGACTATTCTTCACCGGACAATCGCCTGGACTATTGAATAAGTCTAGCCTACTCCTCACCGGACACAAGCCGGACCATACTAATAGGTCTTGACAAACTTTACCCCACTCGTCACTGGTCACAGCCGGACTATATGAATGGGGATGGAACAAGCCTATCCTTCACCGGCTGAATAGCCGGACTATTGAATAGTGCCTATCCCAATTTTAAGCCTACCCTTCACCGACTGAATAGCCGGACTATTGAATAGTGCTTACTATATTCCTCACCGGTCACAAGCCGGACTATACGAATAGATCTTTTTATCACATTAAGCCTATTCCTCACCGGTCACAAGCCGGACTATATAATAGCGCTTTTAACACAAATTAAGCCTATTCCTCACCGGTCACAAGCCGGACTATATAATAGCGCTTAAGACTTACAAATTATTCCCACATATGTTCACTTCACTGTCGTTCACATGTCATCTATGCTCATAAATTTAAACAAGAATTCTTACCCAGACTCGGTACCACTGATCAAAATTTGGAAGAACTATACGACAATATGCAAAGTTTGATTTAACAGGTCTTGCTTACCTTATTTATGGTCGACCAGGAGATCAGTTTCTCGAGCTGAGCAGAACTGCTGTCCTCCCCCCCAAAAGATTTCACCTGTCCTCCGTGAACCTTCCTTTCACCAACTCGCCCCCTCACATCCACATCAACCACTCTGGACCGGGTATCTAGATAACCATCCTCTGCTTACCATGTTTCTGTTGATAATTGGATATGGAGAAGGGCGAGCCGGTCAAGGATCGATTCGGACAAGGTGGTAAATTGTATGACAAGCGACAGCTTTATTTAAGAGTAAAGATATCTGGTACAAGCGTATACGGTCTCGTTCCTTTAGCTCATAGAGAACCTCCAGAAAAAAGCCCAGATAACAGAGTGCATATACATTTTATACAGTACAGAAAGTAGGTTGAGTCTGGAAGTTCTGGTCCTCTGGTTGGTTCTGATGAGTTGGGCGTCATCCTTCTGAGTCTTATAGCAAAAGTTCTTTGTTATCAAATGTTCAGCTAAGCAGGAGATTTTGTGTGTGCGTAGTCAGCCCTCTGTCCTTGGTTATGTGTGTGTGTCTCATTATTTCGTGAAATGCGGACCCAAGCACTCTTTTGATCAAAGCCTTTCCTTATCAGTGTTTATGAAAGGTTTACGTCAGCCCTCTGTCCTTGGGTGTGTGTGTGTCTGTCTCTGTATCTGTTTATAAGTGTGTGAGAAACCCTGCTTAGAAAGAAGTTAGTTATAACAATGTAATAGCAATATGCTTGTGTTATTTTAAATGGTATTTATTACATAACCCAATACTATAACAAACGTGATTAGCAACTATATCATATGTGATTGAATAATATAACAAACGTGATTAGCAACTATATCATATGTGATTGAATACTATAACAAACGTGATTAGCAACTGTATTAAATGTGATTGAATATTAGCTAACTGTTGGTCTGGGCGCCTGGGTGTCTGTGTGTGTGTGCCGAAAGTAACAGTTAGCTCAGATAAGAAGCTGGGAAGCTGTAGTTAGCCTTGAGCGAGAACAGTGGACATTGTATAACAGGTGTGAATAGCTCAGACAATATTACAGAGCTGTCTGACCCCAGTCTTTGGGGTGAAGAAGCGTAATCTACACAGCAACAGCGACGGGACAACAGAGAGCGCAAAGGGGCTAGGACTAGCTTATGTGCCAACATCAACGATAGGCTGGGTGAGTCTAAACCACGCCCAGTCTCTACTCTGACAGGCCGGCTCGGAAGTGGGAACTATCTCTGTCATGAGTATTTATTATAATGTCTTTGTCAGTAACAAGTGTCTTCTCTGTTACCACCCTGCGGGGTGGTGCAGTGGACCCGTATATACGAAAAATGTATTTGCCATTTATTAACTTTTGAATTAAACAATTATTTTAATCAAGTTCAGGTGTCCTATTGTTCCTATCTCAGTTGAACTTTCGCAACCCTAACAATCCCCCTCCTCTCCCCTGTAACTATTCCCCAGGTCGTTGCTGCAAATGAGAACGTGTTCTCAGTCAACTTACCTGGTAAAATAACGGTAAAATAAAAAATAAAAAAACAACCATGAAAAATGTAGGCTCTTCCTCAGTTATGCACATCAACTCATGCTAGCCAGAGCAAGATTAGCTCAAATCTAACAAAGGAACATTAGATAAATCCTCTCAAACTTTCAGCTAGTTAGCTTTCAAAATTGCACTCATAAACGATGGGGAACTGTAGCCTCCGCGCCCTTCTGCAGCTTGTCCAAACCAAGCACCCAACTGGCTAAAGTTGGCTTGCTTGCTAACGTTAGCTAGCTACTTCGACACAAATGAGAGAACACCTCAATGACCATCCCCGTAGCAAACCTGGTTACATGTTATCTAGAGCGTTCTTGACTAACTTATATATATATTTTTTAACCTATGTTTACTGACAAGGACATATTCGGCAGGTGTTGCGCGTTCGTAAAGTCATCAGTTCAGCGCTCTGGCACACAGACAAGAGTGCTCTGAAATCGGAGAGATAGCATATCTCTTGCGTTCAAGTTCCCTCTGGCTAACTGTATAACAGTCATTCTTGCTAGCTAACCTTGCATCTCTAGCTGTGTATAGCCATCAAAATAAATGTTATGAGGGTAAAAAGTCAGTCACTCACCCACTCCTCCAAAGATCCTCCTATCTAGTTAACGTTAGGCTGTGTTTTTAGCTTGATACATAAATAGATACGCTGGCCTATTAGCCACGTTATGACTAACTTGATCATTGCCCTTGCTAGTTTAATTGTATTGACATTCCCAGCCTTAGTTACATTTGTACATTTTTGTTCAGAATATTGAGTGTTTGAAACTGAAACAGTGCATCCCGAATGGAGGCAGCAAACAATGTACCAGACCAGCTGTGATTTACAACCTGATAGCAATATTTTTGGGACTACCAAGAAATCTATTGGTGAATTATATTAATCATGCATTGAACTGCATCCATCTACTCTGCCAACAATGCCTTAGTGTATGTCATGGAACGTTGAGTCAAATATAACCTATTTTTAAAACCTCTAATGTTGGTTTTGTCGCATGAACTGGGAATTAGATATTTTTGACTGATATGATTCTGTTTTATATCTGCAAAGTAGTTAAAATGCTGTCAGTTCCACTTTAAACTTTAGGTCACCGCTTACTCTGTGTGCTAAACGTGAAGTAATAGCTGTACATTTCGATTGGGAAATGCTTAATGGTTGCGTTTTTGTATTCTTATTATTGGGACCTACAGGCTTATTATGTCAGAGTTTATGGACTGCTCATCCTTTAACATGCTGTGTGTGACTGCTGTCTTTCCATCATCCCTATGCAGTGGTGCCTGGAGTAGTGGATATACTCTAATGTTGTGAAATAGTTCCCAAACAGCCCGCCCAGCGAAGGAAAAGCACCCACTCTGTGTGAAATGTTTTCCTGTTTTGGTGTGTGTTTTTTTATTTTTTTAAACGAGTTTTCCTATAGATTTCTGATTTTCAACCTCAACTATTTCCATATTAAGCAAAAACTGATTTAGACATTTTGCTAATTTATTAAAAAAATATATATATAATTTACGTAAGTATTCAGACCCTTTACTCATTACTTTGTTGAAGCACCTTTGGCAGCGATTACAGCCTCGAGTCTTCTTGGGTATGGTGCCAGGTTTCCTCCAGATGTGACGCTTGGCATTCAGGCCAAAGAGTTCAATCTTGGTTTCAGATCAGAGAATCTTGTTTATCATGTCAGTCATTTAGGTGCATTTTAGCAAACTCCAAGTAGGCTGTCATGTGCCTTTTACTGAGGAATGTCTGGCCACTACCAAAAAAGCCTGATTGGTGGAGTGCTGCAGAGATGGTTGTTCTTCTGGAAGGTTCTCCCATCTCCACAGAGTGACCGTCGGGTTCTTGGTCACCTCCCTGACCAAGGCCCTTCTCCCCTGATTGCTGTTTGGCCGTGCGGCCAGCTCTAGGAAGAGTCTTGGTGGTTCCAAACTTCTTCCATTTAAGAATGATGGAGGTCACAGTGTTCTTTGGGACCTTCAATGCGGCAGACATTTTTTGGTACCCTTCCCCAGATCTGTGCCTCGACACAATCATGTCGTCTCGGAACTCTACGGACAATTCCTTGAACCTCATGGCTTGGTTTTGCTCTCACATGCACTATCAACTGTGGGACCTTATATAGACAGGTGTGTGCCTTTTGAAATCATGTCCAATCAATTTACCACAGGTGGACTCGAATCAAGTCATAGAAACATCTCAAGGATGATCAATGGAGACAGGATGCACTTGAGCTCAATTTCAAATCTCATAGCAAAGGGTCTGAATACTTACGTAAATAAGGTAGCAGTTTTTATTCTGAATAAATTTGCAAAAAAATCTGTGTCCGCTTTGTCATTATGGGGTATTGTGTGTAGATTGATGAGGATTTAAAATTATATATATTTTAGAATAAGGCTGTAACGTAACAAAATGTGGAAAGTCAAGGGGTCTGAATACACTGTATATTTGGCCTGGCGAAGTGGTTTTATGTACTGACTGAATGGAAGTTGATAATTATGTTTTATTTTTTTACTCTGCTGGTATCGGGAAGAAATGACGAGTCGTCACTGTTCTAGACCGAGTCAAGACAGAGTACAAATGTATCCGACACCAAGACAAGAACGAAACACTCAATATGTGGTCTCGAGACCAGTCTCGAGTACTACAACACTGCACACACAAACATACAAACATACCCGCACTGCTCTCTCCACTGTACACCGGTCCAAAAGTCACTCCCAGTCTAGAGGTCTGTGTTTCTGTCAAGTTCTCAACATCTGAGCCAAACCAACTGAATGCTACTGCAAGTCTGAAGATCTGAGGCACAAGACGAACATCCACAAACACGGTAAATTCACACAGGCACATTGTCGAAAAAAAAGAATGAACAAAACAAATACAAAAACACAAAACAAACAAAGAACATCCTTAGACCAGTGATGTGGGCAAGAGCAGAGAGTTTGAACATTGGTTGTGAGGACACACCCTCAGGTCCCATATCTACTGTCTCTGAATTAAGAACACATGGTGTAGGTTCAGTCTCATGGTTTTAGCCCAAAATAACTGTAAAAAAATACAGGACACACCAAAGACAAGGAATAAATAGGTAACAGAAGAGATCCTAGCTAAG
Source organism: Salvelinus alpinus (assembly GCF_045679555.1). Lineage (NCBI taxonomy): Eukaryota > Metazoa > Chordata > Actinopteri > Salmoniformes > Salmonidae > Salvelinus > Salvelinus alpinus. Next base: position 16,954,421 of record NC_092097.1, read on the forward strand.
TCACACACACAGGGAGAGAAGGGCCCGATCCAGGCCTGCAGACCTAAAGCCTGGCTGTACCGTCACTGGGATAGGGGTCTCAGTCCCTTAGGTTAAGGTTGGGTGGTGCATGGTTGAGACACACACAGCCAAGCTGCACTGTCTTGACCCGTCCTCCCTCTGCAGTCATGATATAGGCTTAGAGGAGTTAGAAATGTGAGTGTTGTGGTTATTATAAAACACTGCATGTTTACAGAGCAAAGCCTCCATAGGAGCATCATCCTAAACTTCCCACATTCCCGCACATGCATGAATGGGAAGTTCACACAGACAGACACACACCTCCACCAACTCTTATAACAAGCCACTGCAGTCAGCCTAGCTGAGGAAGAGACATACATTTTATATACGGAATCTAAATGAGGAATACAATCACTTTTAGATTCGGAAGATAAGTATCAAATGTATTAAAATGTTAAAATGACAGAGGTTTGCTTGAAGGCAGGGGAAAAGGCCGAGTGCAATCCCAGGTGCCTGATCTCTCCCTCTACATCCAACAGAGGTCACCTGTTAAACCACAGAAAAAGTAACAACCATTCACAGCTTAACCTGATGCAGTTAATATTATCCTGGGCCTCTTAAGAGTTTGTGTGGAACCACAGTGAAGGGGTGCTAGCAATTATACTGCGTCACCCACTCAACCAGACCCAAACGTTCCTATAATACACCAGTGTTAACGGTTTTCCACAATCATAACAATTAATTTATTCAATGAGTGTCACGACCATAAGTGATAGATCTATGGTGAAATCTCAGATGTGGTTAGCTGCAGCAAAATACTTTCCCAAGTGTTTCTATTCCCAGTGTAGAGGCTGCAGGAGTCCCATGTGAATGTGTAGTAAAGGCAGTCCAATAGTCTCCATGATCTGCAGTCCTCCATGATCCCACCTCCCTACAGAGGCGCCCTACTCACAAAGACCAATGCTAGCCTGCTGTTAGAGGAATCTAGACGACATGTTCCCAGGAGGCTCCAGTCAGGGCAGCGGGCCTGGAGAGGGAGAGTGGGGACGTGAAGTGAGGCGAGTGGACACAGGAGTGGGTTAGACCAGGTCAGCCTGGGTAGGCCCAGGTTAAACAGAGGATCCCCATACGGTGCTTCTTTTTCTTGACCGTTTTGAGGCCGGTGAGCCGGCGCACATCCTCCTCCTCCGAGTCGTCCATCTCATCGTCAGCCGAGAACAGGATCTGAGAGAGAGAACGAGAGAGATTGGAAATGAGGCAAAAGGAAGTCACACAGCCTGGATGGATGATATTCAAAGAACACTGAGATATGGGTCAAATGAGTTGAATCCCAGAGTTTAAATGCTCACAGCCGCCAGCAAATCTCCCATGTCAGAAGAAACACATCATTCTTCATCCATCTGCCTCAGAGGGGTGGAAAGATGGGGGTAGGGGCTGATTGCTTAGGGTAAAAAAGTGCTCACCCTGGTGGCAGTCTGGTATATTACATCTCTTGGAGAGGCGCCTCCCTTTTGTCACGCATTCCATCTGACAAATTCAGGCTCCACACAGAGCTCCCTGGTGGTCTAGTGGTTAGGATTCGGCGCTCTCACCGCCGCGGCCCGGGTTCGATTCCCGGTCAGGGAACACACGTTTTATTCTTTCCAAGAAGGCCCGACAACCATAGCCCAGTCATCAAACATTTTTTATTTACACTAGCGTACCTCTGCTTTTACCCGTTCATTCAGATCTTAAAATACACATGCATACGGTGCATTGAGAATGCATTCAGACCTCTTGACTTCTTCCACTTTGTTACATTACAGCCTTATTCTAAAATGTATTAAAATAGTTTTTTCCCCCTCGTCAAACTACACACAATACCCCAAAATGAAAGTGAAAACAGGTTTAGAAATTGTTGCAAATGTCTTAAAAATAAAACCCGAAATACCTTATTTACCTAAGTATCCAGCCCCTTTGCTATGAGACTCGAAATTGAGCTCAGGTGCATCCTGTTTCCATTGATCATCCTTGAGATGTTTCTACAACTTGATTGGAGTCCACCTGTGGTAAATTCAATAGATCGAACATGATTTGGAAAGGCACACACTTGTCTATATAAGGGCATTGTGTGTAGATTGATGAGGGAAACATCTATTTAATCCATTGTAGAATAAGGCTGTAACGTAACAAAATATGGAAAAGGTCAAGGGGTCTGAATACAAATGTATTTCAAGATCTGAGTGAACAGGTAAAAGGAGAAGTACTCAAGAGTGTAAATAAAAGAATAGTTGTGATGACTGGGCTACCGTTGACGGGCATTCTTGGAAACAACAAAAAGCTTGTTCCCTGACCGGGAATCGAACCCGGGCCGCGGCGGTGAGAGCGCCGAATCCTAACCACTAGACCACCAGGGAGGTGTGAAAGTGGAAGGAACAAATGTCACTGGACAGAGAAGTCTGTCAAAGTATCTGGGTGTAGTATAGAGGGTTGCCATCGGGGTTGTTTACAGCATAACCAATATGTCAGCATCAACTAGGTCCAACTCATCACTAAAAAACAAGCCTGCTATTTTCCACCTTCTATAAGATCACTGCTCTTAATCTCCATGTAGACAGACTGTTCATTTTTTTTATATAGCTTGAGGCAGATTACTAAAGCTATATATGCTCTGTGTACACCTGTACAGGAAGGTTAATTTAATAGTGGGTTTGGGCCCCACTGGTGATTTGCAGATGGTTCTTCTGATTGGAGGAAGTGCGCAACGTGGTGGCAGTCTGCTACACTACATCCAGCTGTCTATGAGAAACTACTCCCATCACACATGCCACGGCCAGTCGTGTGTAGTGCCACAAAGTCTGTGTGACGGTAATGCCATAGGACATGCATTCCTAAGATTAGATACAGCTCCCTGGTGGTCTAGAAGTAAGGATTCGATGCCCTCACCGCTATTATATACATTCAAGTTATTTAGCAGATGCTATTATCCAGAGCGACTTTAGTCACTCAACAATGTCAATAGTGCTATTAGAGATGGGTGATATGGACAAAAAGTAACAACAATATAAATTGACCCATTTGTCTTGATAACAATAAATATATACATACATAGTACCAGTCCAAAGTTTGGAAGCACCTACTCATTCCAGGGTTATTTATTATTTTTACTATTTTCTACATTGTAGAATAGTGAAGACATCAGAACTATGAAATAACACATATGGAATTAGGTAGTAACCAAGATGTGTTAAACAATTCAAAACATATATATAGCCAACCTTTGCATTCTCTCAACCAGCTTCATTCATGAGGTAGTCATCTAGAATATATTTAAAATTAACAGGTGTCCCTTGTTAAAATTTGTGGAATTCCTTTCCTTCTTTTGAGCCAATCAGTTGTATTGTGACATGGTAGGGTTAGTGTACAGAAGAAAGCCCCATTTGGTAAAAGACCAAGTCCATATTATGGCAAGAACAGCTCAAATAATCAAAGAGAAACAACAGTCCATCATTATTTTAAGACATTATCTGCATTGACTGACTTTCATTTCATAAAACTTTTAAAGTTTATTCAAGGGAAGTCGCAAAAATCATGATGAAAACTGGCTCTCTTGAGGACCGCCACAGGAAAGCAAGACCCAGAGTTACCTCTGCTGCAGAGGATACATTCATTAGAGTTAACTGCACCTCAGATTGCAGCCCAAATAAATGCGTCAGAGTTTCAGTAACAGACACATCTCAACCTCAACTGTTCAGTAGAGACTGCGTGAATCAGGCCTTCATGGTCAAATTGCTGAAAAGAAACCACTACTAAAGGACACCAATAAGAAGAGACTTACTTAGGCCAAGAAACACGAGCAATGGCCATTCGACCAGTAGAAATCTGTCCTTTGGTCTGATGAGTCCATATTTGAGATTTTTTGCTTCCAACCGCCGTGTCTTTGTGAGACGCAGAGTAAGTGAACAGATGATCTCCACATGTGTGGTTCCCACTGTGAAGCATGGAGGAGGAAGTGTGATGGTGCTATGCTGATTACACTGTCTGTGATTTATTTAGAATTCAAGGCACACTTAACTAGCATGGCTACCACAGCATTAAGCAGCGATACGCCATCCCATCTGGTATGCGCTTAGTGGGACTATCATTTTTTCCCCCAACAGGACAATGACCCAACACACCTCCAAGCTGTATGAGGGCTATTTGACCAAGAAGTAGAGTGATGGAGTGCTGCATCAGATGATCTGGCCTCCACAATCATCCGATCTCAACCCAATTTAGATGGTTAGGGATGAGTTGGACCGCATAGTGAAGGAAAAGCAGCCAACAAGTGCTCAGCATGTGGGAACTCCTTCAAGACTGTTGGAAAAGCATTCCAGGTGAAACTGGTTGAGAGAATGCCAAGAGTGTGCAAAGCTGTCATCAAGGCAAAGGGTGACTACTTTGAAGAATCTCAAATATATTTTGATTTCTTTAACACGGTTTTGGTTACTACATGATTCCATGTGTTATTTCATAGTTTTCATGTCTGCACTATTATTCTAATGTAGAAAATAGTCAAAATAAAGAAAAACCCTTGAATGAGTAGGTGTCCAAACTTGACTAGTACTGTATAATTTTTTATACCTAAAGGGGTCCTAAAATTCTAAATCAAATAGCTAAATGATCTGTGGTATTACGATCTAAAAACAATTCCATATGTTAGCTTAGTAGAACCCAGACTGAATAGTTAACCACATAGATACCTGGACTAACTTTTTTTGGACTGATCACATACGCTGTTGCTGCGGTTTACTAAATCGGTCACTTTATTCCTAGTTATATGTACATATATCCCTCAATTACCTCGGCAGTGGTACCCCTTGTATAAATTATTGTTACTAATTATGTTCATTGGATTTAAATTGGCAAGTCAGTTAAGAACAAATTCTTATTTACAATGACGGCCTACCAAAAAGGCAAAAGGCCCCCTGAGGGGGCTGGGATTAAAAAAATATACACTGTTCAAAAAAATAAAGGGAACACTTAAACAACACAATGTAACTCCAAGTCAATCACACTTCTGTGAAATCAAACTGTCCACTTAGGAAGCAACACTGATTGACAATACATTTCACATGCTGTTGTGCAAATGGAATAGACAACAGGTGGAAATAGGCAATTAGCAAGACACCCCCAATAAAGGAGTGGTTCTGCAGGTGGTGACCACAGACTACTTATCAGTTCCTATGCTTCCTGGCTGATGTTTTGGTCACTTTTGAATGCTGGCGGTGCTTTCACTCTAGTGGTAGCATGAGACGGAGTCTACAACCCACACAAGTGGCTCAGGTAGTGCAGCTCATCCCGGATGGCACATCAATGCGAGCTGTGGCAAGAAGGTTTGCTGTGTCTGTCAGCGTAGTGTCCAGAGCATGGAGGCGCTACCAGGAGACAGGCCAGTACATCAGGAGACGTGGAGGAGGCCGTAGGAGGGCAACAACCCAGCAGCAGGACCACTACCTCCGCTTTTGTGCAAGAAGGAGCACGAGGAGCACTGCCAGAGCCCTGCAAAATGACCTCCAGCAGGCCACAAATGTGCATGTGTCTGCTCAAAAGGTCAGAAACAGACTCCATGAGGGTGGTATGAGGGCCCGACATCCACAGGTGGGGGTTGTGCTTATAGCCCAACACCGTGCAGGACGTTTGGCATTTGCCAGAGAACACCAAGATTGGCAAATACGCCACTGGCGCCCTGTGCTCTTCACAGATGAAAGCAGGTTCACACTGAGCACATGTGACAGACGTGACAGTCTGGAGATGCCGTGGAGAACGTTCTGCTGCCTGCAACATCCTCCAGCATGACCGGTTTGGCGGTGGGTCAGTCATGGTGTGGGGTGGCATTTCCTTGGGGGGCCGCACAGCCCTCCATGGGCTCGCCAGAGGTAGCCTGACTGCCATTAGGTACCGAGATGAGATTCTCAGACCCCTTGTGAGACCATATGCTGGTGCGGTTGGCCCTGGGTTCCTCCTAATGCAAGACAATGCTAGACCTCATGTGGCTGGAGTGTGTCAGCAGTTCCTGCAAGAGGAAGGCATTGATGCTATGGACTGGCCCGCCCGTTTCCCAGACCTGAATCCAATTGAGCACATCTGGGACATCATGTCTCGCTCCATCCACCAACGCCACACCACAGACTGTCCAGGAGTTGGCGGATGCTTTAGTCCAGGTCTGGGAGGAGATCCCTCAGGAGACCATCCGCCACCTCATCAGGAGCATACCCAGGCGTTGTAGGGAGGTCATACAGGCACGTGGAGGCCACACACACTACTGAGCCTCATTTTGACTTGTTTTAAGGACATTACATCAAAGTTGGATCAGCCTGTAGTGTGGTTTTCCACTTTAAATTTTGAGTGTGACTCCAAATCCAGACCTCCATGGGTTGATAAATTTGATTTCCATTGATACTTTGTGTGATTTTGTTGTCAGCACATTCAACTATGTAAAGAAAAAAGTATTTAATAAGAATAGTTCATTCATTCAGATCTAGGATGTGTTATTTTAGTGTTCCCTTTCTTTTTTTGAGCAGTGTATATATATACAGTGGGGAGAACAAGTATTTGAAACACTGATGATTTTGCAGGTTTTCCTACTTACAAAGCATGTAGAGGTCTGTAATTTTTATCATAGGTACACTTCAACTGTGAGAGACGGAATCTAAAACAAAAATCCAGAAAATCACATTGTATGATTTTTAAATAATTAATTTGCATTTTATTGCATGACATAAGTATTTGATACATCAGAAAAGCAGAACTTAATATTTGGTACAGAAACCTTTGTTTGCAATTACAGAGATCATACGTTTCCTGTAGTTCTTGACCAGGTTTGCACACACTGCAGCAGGGATTTTGGCCCACTCCTCCATACAGACCTTCTCCAGATCCTTCAGGTTTCGGGGCTGTCGCTGGGCAATACGGACTTTCAGCTCCCTCCAAAGATTTTCTATTGGGTTCAGGTCTGGAGACTGGCTAGGCCACTCCAGGACCTTGAGATGCTTCTTACGGAGCCACTCCTTAGTTGCCCTGGCGGTGTGTTTTGGGGCGTTGTCATGCTGGAAGACCCAGCCTCAACCCATCTTCAATGCTCTTACTGAGGGAAGGAGGTTGTTGGCCAAGATCTCGCGATACATGGCCCCATCCATCCTCCCCTCAATACGGTGCAGTCATCCTGTCCCCTTTGCAGAAAAGCATCCCCAAAGAATGATGTTTCCACCTCCATGCTTCACGGTTGGGATGGTGTTCTTGGGGTTGTACTCATCCTTCTTCTTCCTCCAAACACGGCGAGTGGAGTTTAGACCAAAAAGCTCTATTTTTGTCTCATCAGACCACATGACCTTCTCCCATTCCTCCTCTGGATCATCCAGATGGTCATTGGCAAACTTCAGACGGGCCTGGACATACGCTGGCTTGAGCAGGGGGACCTTGCGTGCGCTGCAGGATTTTAATCCATGACAGCGTAGTGTGTTACTAATGGTTTTCTTTGAGACTGTGGTCCCAGCTCTCTTCAGGTCATTGACCAGGTCCTGCTGTGTAGTTCTGGGCTGATCTCTCACCTTCCTCATGATCATTGATGCCCCACGAGGTGAGATCTTGCATGGAGCCCCAGACCGAGGGTGATTGACCGTCATCTTGAACTTCTTCCATCTTCTAATAATTGCGCCAACAGTTGTTGCCTTCTCACCAAGCTGTTTGCCTATTGTCCTGTAGCCCATCCCAGCCTTGTGCAGGTCTACAATTTTATCCCTGATGTCCTTACACAGCTCTCTGGTCTTGGCCATTGTGGAGAGGTTGGAGTCTGTTTGATTGAGTGTGTGGACAGGTGTCTTTTATACAGGTAACGAGTTCAAACAGGTGCAGTTAATACAGGTAATGAGTGGAGAACAGGAGGGCTTCTTAAAGAAAAACTAACAGGTCTGTGAGAGCCGGAATTCTTACTGGTTGGTAGGTGATCAAATACTTATGTCATGCAATAAAATGCAAATTAATTACTTAAAAATCATACAATGTGATTTTCTGGATTTTTGTTTTAGATTCCGTCTCTCACAGTTGAAGTGTACCTATGATAAAAATTACAGACCTCTATATGCTTTGTATGTAGGAAAACCTGCAAAATCAGCAGTGTATCAAATACTTGTTCTCCCCACTGTATATATAACAATATTGGACAAAACACACATCACGACAAGAGACAACACTACATAAAGAGAGACCTAAGACAACAACATGTATTATTACGTTTGACTATTTTATTATTTCTAAATGTTGTTTTTCTCTGTATTGTTGGGAAAGGCCTGTAAGTAAGAATTCAATGTTAGTCCACACCTTTTGCAACTTTGAAATTGGCTACTAGTGGGAACTTACACAACTGTCAATAACATCTGATTGGCTTGGAAGAAAAAAACTGTTATGGATATAACCAGATGAATTGGTTAAAACTAGAGGTCGACCGATTAATCGGAATGGCCGATTGTTTTCATAATCAGTTTTTTTTGTTTTCACCTTTATTTAACTAGGCAAGTCAGTTAACACATTCTTATTTTCAATGACGGCCTAGAAATGGTGGGTTAACTGCCTTGTTCAGAGGCAGAACGACAGATTTTTACCTTGTCAGCTCAGGGATTCAATCTTGCAACCTTACGGTTAACTAGTCCAACGCTCTAACCACCTGCATCACGAGGAGCCTGCCTGTTACGCGAATGCAGTAAGAAGCCAAGGTAAGTTGCTAGCTAGCATTAAACTTATAAAAAAAACTATCAATCATAATCACTAGTTATAACTACACATGGTTGATGATATTACTAGTTTATCTAGCGTGTCCTGCGTTCCATATAATCGATGCGGTGCGCATTCGCGAAAAAGGACTGTCGTTGCTCCAACGTGTACCTAACCATAAACATCAATGCCTTTCTTAAAATCAATACACAGAAGTATATATTTTTAAACCTGCATATTTAGCTAAAAGAAATCCAGGTTAGCAGGCAATATAAACCAAATGAAATTGTGTCACTTCTCTTGCATTCATTGGACGCAGAGTCAGGGTATATGCAACAGTTTGGGCCGCCTGGCTCATTGCGAACTAATTTGCCAGAATGTTACATAATTATGACTTAACATTGAAGGTTGCGCAATGTAAGAGCAATATTTAGACTTAGGGATGCCATCCGTTAGATAAAATACGGAATGGTTCCGTATTTCACTGAAAGAATAAACGTTTTGTTTTCGAAATGATAGTTTCCGGATTCGACCATATTAATGACCTAAGGCTCGTATTTCTGTGTGTTATTATGTTATAATTAAGTCTATGATTTGATAGAGCAGTCTGACTGAGCGATGGTAGGCACCAGCAGGCTCGTAAGCATTCATTCAAACAGCACTTTCGTGCGTTTTGCCAGCAGCTCTTCTTGAAGCATTGCGCTGTTTATGACTTCAAGCCTATCAACTCCCGAGATTAGGCTGGTGTAACCGATGTGAAATGGCTAGCTAGTCAGAGGGCTGAGCGCTAACGTCACTCGCTCTGAGCCTTGGAGTAGTTGTTCCCCTTGCTCTGCATGGGTAACGCTGCTTCGAGGGTGGCTGTTGTCAATGTGTTCCTGATTCGAGCCCAGGTAGCGGCGAGGAGAGGGATGGAAGCTATACTGTTACACTGGCAATACTAAAGTGCCTATAAGAACATTCAATAGTCAAAGGTATATGAAATACAAATCGTAGAGAGAAATAGTACTATAATTCCTATAATAACAACAACCTAAAACTTCTTACCTAGGAATATTGAAGACTCATGTTAAAAGGAACCACCAGCTTTCATATGTTCTCATGTTCTGAGCAAGGAACTTAAACGTTAGCTTTCTTACATGGCACATATTGCACTTTTACTTTCTTCTCCAACACTTTGTTTTTGCATTATTTAAACCAAATTGAACATGTTTCATTATTTATTTGAGGCTAAATTGATTTTATTGATGTATTATATTAAGTAAAAATAAGTGTTCATTCAGTATTGTTGTAATTGTCATTATTACAAAATAAAAATAATAATCGTCCGATTAATCGGTATCGGCTTTTTTGGTCCTCCAATAATTGGTATCTGCGTTGAAAAATCATAATCGGTCGACTTCTAGTTAAAACAGCAGAATTTGTTAAAGAAAAATACCTATATCCAAAGATAAAAGTGGGCTTAATAGGTTCACTTACCCTAACAGTAAGTGTTTAATTTTATTTAATTTTTTAATAATCCCGTATTTACATTTAAAATTGTTCCTCAACAGTCGTATGCTTGTGCTTATCAGGATGCATCTCTCCCTTCACTCTGTGTGCAAAGGGGGGAGAGGGAGTGCGAGCTGGAAACGAAAAACAGGGACAGGGTAGATACTTTCATTGCAGGAAGCATGCAAATGCATATTAATTCTAAACAAATAATTGTTTTGGAACCAAAAAATATTCAGGAAAGTGGTGTAGCCTAATCACCTAATATTACAGACGTAAGCAAATTTGCCTCAATAAGAGGGAATGTCGGTGTCGGTAATCCTTGCCTAATTAAATAAAAGGTTAAATAAAAATTGCTATGGATGAGTCATGAGTTACCCTCTTGTTACTGAAGAAACCAATTGCCTAGGTTTCACAATCAGCTCAACCTTTGATACCAAAGCAACAACTCTGGACTCGAAAAAAACTCCTTATAACGGATGGGCAGTTTGTTTTTACAGTTTCTGATTCATAAGAATTCCCCCTGCTCGAGGCAGACTGTTAAATGACTTAATGTATGAATGTTTGTGAGTGTAGTGGTTGTCTCTGGTCTGTGGAGGAAATTACAGGCCTGTAAAGTGACTGATCATGGGCACCAGGTGTAATGATTTACAGCCCAGAGTGAGGCTCCTGCTGGTGCTGGGCAGTGTTTGTCTACACAGCCAGTGGAGTTCAGGGAGGATGTAGCTTAGCACAGTGGCTACATCAGCCCGAGGCAATGGAGGAGAGCGAGAGGCCACACAGGGTTAACAAGGAGAGGGATTTTGGGGGTAAGGAGGAGGTGGACAAGGCTCAGAATCAAATCAAGGACTTTAGTCGATATTCCCCCTAAGGATTTTCCCGAGCTCTTTCCAAAACCAGCTTGTGTGTGTAATGTATGTATGATTGTGTTTTTACAATTTTTTTGTCCATGACTTTATAAATGGCCCTGTGTTAGTGGCGGGGTCCAGGTCTTACCTCAGACTCCGAGTCGTCGTGGGAAAGTGCCCGTCTGTAGCGCACCTTACGGTTGCCCCGCACATCATCCCCCACCTCCCGCTCCTCCAGCTTCGCTTTTGTCCTCCCCTTCTTCATCAGGAAGTTATCTACCACCCAAAACATCAGGGCCTGAGGACAACATATGGTACACAGCCCATTGAGCAAGTACATCACCAGACACACGACTGAGACAGTTTGATCACACACAAACCTAACTGGCTAAAATCTGTCAACAAACAGAACATCAAATACACATAGTTGTAGCAAACAACAACCTATGAAGTAATACCATTCCATATGATACTATGTTCTTCATAGAGCCCTGCCTCACGGAGGCACTGCACACTTAACTTACATTAACGAAGAATGGGACGATGAGCATGACGATGGCCAGCTCCAACTGAGGATTGTTTATGGGGTTCAGGAGAGCCAGCTGTGATACACAGACACACGAATGAGCACAACAAACAAGACAGGAAATAAAAACATTAACACAACCGAGTTAAAACAGACAAACTTTACAGTACTGTTAGAATTCATACACTTCCCACAGGGATAATATAAATGAACTGATACAAATGGTCATAGGTCAGGACCCTACCCAATATGCCCCCTTACTCACCTTCTTCCACTGGGGGATGAGTAGGACCAGGATGATGAGGACCTTCTCAAACATCATGATGAGGATGTAGAGAGCACACTGGCCCGCCCACGCTGTGCACTGCACGGGCTCTCCTACACACACACACATCTCTTACTATACTTGTGAGGACTTTTTTGGGAACAACAATTGAATCCCACTCCAAATACTGTTTTCCCTAACCCCTAACTCTAAACCTAAACCCAATTCTAACCCAAACCCCAAAATACTATTTTACAAGTGAGGACCGGCAAAAATGTCCTCACTTCTCTGAATATTTGTTGAGTGGTTACATTTCTCCAGGCCCATCTCAGCCTTTTACCAAAACAGAAGCAGGGTGACTGCTTTGTAATTGTTTTAACTGCAGATTGTGTCTTTAAATCAAAGAACCAGGGAAAGTTCATTGTGGCATCCATAAACTCTGCCTCAGTTGAACAAGTTAACAGTGATCCACTGTTTGATCTGGATGACATTGCAGCACTGCAGTGCACGAGGTAGCCTCTGCCCTCTTCTGGACATCATGTGTACTACAGGGTGAAAGGATCTCATCCACACCAACAAACACACACACTCTCCTGATCCTCACCGTATTCTCCGAAGCGTAGAGCATCCCACTGCCTCCACTCTACAATGGCACTGACAGTCCTCACCCCGGCGTATATCAGCAGCATGCCCAGAGACGCATCCAGGAGGAAGTTTATAAGGTAACTGAGGAAGAGAGAGGAGACATTACCTACTTCAAGGTTGAGGTATTTTTATTTAATTTTTTTTATTTCACCTTTATTTAACCAGGTAGACCAGTTGTCATTTACAACTGCGACCTGGCCAAGATAAAGCAAAGCAGTGCGACAAAAACAACAGAGTTACACATGGGATAAACAAACGTACAGTCAATAACACAATAGAAAATCTGTATACAGTGTGTGAAAATTAAGTAAGGAGGTAAGGCAATAAATAGGCCATAGTGGCGAAGTAATTACAATTGAGCAATTAACACTGGAGTGATAGATGTGCAGATGAGGATGTGCAAGTATAAATACTGGTGTGCAAAAGAGTAGAAAGAAAAACAAATCAAATATGGGGATGAGGTAGTTAGTTGGTTGGATGGGCTATTTATAGATGGGCTGTGTACAGCTGCAGCAATCGGTAAGCTGCTCTGACAGCCGATGCTTGAAGTTAGTGAGGGAGATATGTCTCCAACTTCAGTGATTTTTGCAATTCGTTCCAGTCATTGGCAGCAGAGAACTGAAAGGAAAGGCAGCCAAAGCAGGTGTTGGCTTTGGGGATGACCAGTGAAATATACTTGCTGGAGCGTGTGCTACCGGTGGGTATTGCTATGGTGACCAGTGAGCTGAGATAAGGCGGAGCTTTACCTAGCAAAGACCTATTGATGGCCTGAAGCCAGTGGGTTAGGAAACAAATATGTAGCGAGGACCAACCAACGAGAGCATACATGTCGCAACGGTGGGTAGTATATGGGGCTTTGGTGACAAAACGGATGGCACTGTGAGAGACTGCATCCAATTTGCTGAGTAGAGTGTTGGAGGCTATTTTGTAAATGACATCGCCGAAGTCAAGAATCGTCAGGATAGTCAGTTTTACGAGGGTAAGGAGGATTTGTTGCGAAATAGGAAGCCGATTATACATTTAACTTTGGATTGGAGATGCTTAATGTGAGTCTGGAAGGAGAGTTTACAGTCTAGCCAGACACCTAGGTATTTATAGTTGTCCACATATTCTAAGTCAGAACTGTCCAGAGTAGTGATGCTAGACGGGCGGGCGGGTAGCGATCGGTTGAAGAGAATACATTTAGTTTTACTAGCGTTTAAGAGCAGTTTGAGGCCACGGAAAGAGTGTTGTATGGCATTGAAGCTTGTTTGGAGGTTTGTTAACACAATGTCCAAAGAAGGGCCAAATGTACACAGAATGGGGTCGTCTGCGTAGAGGTGGATCAAATAATCACCAAGAGCGATATATATCATTGATATATACAGAGAAAAGAGTCGGCCCGAGGATTGAACCATGTGGCACCCCCATAGAGACTGTCAGAGGTCCGGACAACAGGCCCTCCAATTTGACACACTGAACTCTATCTGAGAAGTAGTTAGTAAACCAGGCGAGGCAGTCATTAGAGAAACCAAGGCTGTTGAGTCCGCCGATAAGAATACGGTGATTGACAGAGTCGAAAGCCTTGGCCAGGTCGATGAAGACGGCTGCACAGTACTGTTTTGTTTATCAATGGTAGTTATGATATCGTTTAGGACCTTGAGCGTGGTTGAGGTGCACCCGTGACCAGCTCGGAAACCGGATTGCATAGCGGAGAAGGTACGGTGGGATTCGAGATGGTCGATGATCTGTTTGTTCATTTGGCTTTCAAAAACTTTAGAAAGGCAGGGCAGGATGGATTTAGGTCTGTAACAGTTTGGATCTAGTGTCTCCCTCTTTGAAGAGGGGGATGACCGCGGCCGCTTTCCAATCTTTAGGAATCTCAGACGATACGAAAGAGAGGTTGAACAGACTAGTAATAGGGGTTGCGACAACGGATAATTTTAGGAAGAGAGGGTCCAGATTTTCTAGCCCAGCTGATTTGTAGGGATCCAGATTCTGCAGCTCTTTCAGGACATCAGCTGTCTGGATTTGGGTGAAGGAGAAGGGGGCAGTAGCCGCAGGGAGAGCAGAGCTGTTGGCCAGGGTTGGGGTAACCAGGTGGAAAGTGTGGCCAGCCGTAGAGAAATGCTTATTGAAATTCTCGATTATCGTGGATTTATCAGTGGTGACAGTGTTTCCAAACCTCAGTGCAATGGGCAGCTGCTCTTATTCTCCATGGACTTTACAGTGTCCCAAAGATTTTTGGAGTCAATGCTGCAGGATGCAAATATGTTTGAAAAAGCTAGCCTTTGCTTTCCTAACTGACTGTGTATATTGGTTCCTGACTTCCCCGAAAAGTTGCATATTGCGGGGACTATTCGAAGCTAGTGCAGTGCGCCACAGGATGTTTTTGTGCTGGTCAAGGGCAGTCAAGTCTGGAGTGAACCAAGGGCTATATTTGTTCTTAGTTCTACATTTTTTGAAAGGGGCATGCTTATTTAAGATGGTGAGGAAGGCACTTTTGAAGAAGAGGTAGACAATGTTATAAAGAGACTATCCTACATAGTCATACGCACAGTCAGACAAACACAATGACTGATGGACACATACAAATATACAGAGACTCACAGTGAACAGGGGTCCTCCTCTGTGAGGTCAGACAAGTAGACATTGGCAAAGTGAATAAACAGCATCCCAATGGCTTGTTTGGAGGTGTCCAGGAACCTGGAAGAGTTGGCCAGGACAGGAGGATATTTTTAAAACTCTTTGAGCATTCAAGTTGTTTCAAAAGCTGAACATAACATTACAACATGCACCAGTCTTGTGTTTATCTTAGTTGCAATTCACTGTTCACATTGTAACTAGGTCATAAGAAATATTGAAGAGGATAAGCTTGAATACACTGGTTGGGAGTGGGTGTGAGATGGCTCCTGTCTTACCAGATCCTCCAGGGCCTTCTCTCATGCTTGGGCTCCCTAAAGCGCTTTACTGTGGAGAGGAGACAGACAGAGAGTCACATATAGGACTGCTGCTCTCTTTCTCACACGGACACACACGACAGCAGTGGGATGAATCAGTACCTCTGTCCTAATTATGTCAAGGAGTAGATTCAATCAGCCTATTCATGTAAATTAATTTAGGACTGTTCAAGTCTGAAGTTAACTAGGCTTTACATTTTCATCATCAAGTTTAGTATGATGGTCAACATATCAGCATGACATGTAAGGGGCCTTTTTCTATGAGTATTGGCCAGTGTGATGGGAAATGCAGTTCAGTGTTCCCTTTTAACTAGGCTACACCTGGCACCATAGCCTAACTAATAGACTTAAGACTGAACCAAACAATGTTCATTAGGCTACATTCTCTTAACAAGTCAGCTATTGAGATGCCATGTTAACACAAGGTCAGACTATAGAGGAAGGGTGAATGGTAAAAGAGGAAGTGGCACACTACTGTACTAAAATTGTAGTCAAGCTGATGTTACTGTGACTATCATTATCAGCCAAATCTCACTTGGCCTGTCAGCAGAGGAAATACTTGGTTTGTTTCTTATGAGCTAAAAGAAATGTGCCTTTAGCACTGTAATCAAGAGGACCGGCTAGTGCTATTAGTATGTTACACCAGGCATTGTCATATTACATATCACACTGTCCTGACCACGTGACTGGTATATCAGTGACCTGAATCTTTCAGCATTATCACCTGGGTTACCAACCTGGCTATGGAAGAATGGGGAAGAGATACTGTAGGTTGGGAGAATGTGTTCAAACATTGTTCCCTACAGACACAATAGCCTACATGAAAGAAACTGCCCGACTGCTACTCTGGGGTTCAGGCCCCTATGTGTACGAGAGGCACAAGCCACTGGGTTATTTTAAAGTCTAGGCCTACACTTTAATTAATCCCTGTGTGAGCGTGTGTATTCTCTCAACGTGACATAATGGCTGACAAATAAAGCTCTGGCTGTTCCCAACAATAGTAATCTTGTTTCCATGCCCCCCCCCCCCCCCCCCCTCTCCTAACACCCATTACACATGATTGATTGCTGGGTGAGAAGTGGTTCAATGCTTTATGACTCAACTGGTCACTAATCTACTGGACATACCCTAATCCTCAATTTGTGTTTCAGCCATGGTACCACTAGACAACAATCTCCTAGTGTGTGTTAAGTACTTTACTGTGTGCGTGCATGCGTGTGTGCAAAGTATGTGTCTATGTCACCTGTCAAAAGGGGAGCTCGTTTTCCTAGTGTGATGCCCAAACGAATGTTTACAGTGGCATTTTCATATGGTTATGCTGTAACTTCAGGCTCCCTCATACATACTCAACACATAACAGAGTAGTAACTACTGACACACCCTGCATGTAAGCTGTGGGCTGTGTGACTGATGCAGGCTCAGGCCCAGCCAATTCCTGCTTAGAAAGCTGCATCAGGCATCATCGCTGCTCTGAGCTGAACATTCCTCACCTCTTGCTGATGTGACTGAAGTTCCTCTTCACCAGGGCAACATTGACACTGAATCAAAGGGGAGGACAAACTACATGGCCAAAAAGGCACACTAAGGGGATGGGCCAACATGGATGTCTGTTGTGTCCAAAGTAACTCCGTCCAATCCAGTCTTTTGAGACACAGTGAATGCTATGACTGCCAGTGATTCTTGCCAATTGAAAACAGACAATTAAAAACAAGTAGCCTAAGCAGGTTATTCAATTACAACAATAAGCCTATACTGAACAAACAAGTCAAATTTCCAGTCAGGGTGTGCGTCTGGCTGGCTGTACTCACACATCAGCGTACTGAAGGCCACCATCGCTAGCAGGCCTTGCAGGAAAATGCCGAAAGAGTCCATCAAGGCACCGTTCTCGCAGCCACGGGTGTCCGCATCTGGCGTGGGACTGGCGGACACTGACGTATTGGAAGAGGACATAGCGGCGGGTGCAGCCACGTCCCCGGCTTGAGAAAGGAGACTCACCCAGCTAACCGCCATAGTTGACCAGATAAAAAAATGGGTTGTTGGGGCGATGGCATATAGGTAGATAGCCAAGCAATAACTTTAATTGAAATGTCTCATCCACATAGAATAGGTGTCTTCGTCATCCAGCTAGCAATCGATTAGTTAGCTATGCAGACAATATCGGCAAAACAGAGAACGATAACTAGCCACTAGTAATGGAATCTTCTCCCTTTTAACTGCGGATCCATATATTTCCGTTTCCTATGTAGCCAGTGTCAGCAAACAAATGCCATTGTTGATAATATTAATCCCGAATAGCCACAAAAGGACGAGATACATACCATGCGTCAGCATCTTCTTTTACGACAAATTAAAACCCATCTTGGGTCCCTACCTAACGTTAACTAGCTTTAGCTTAGCTAGATACACAGGCAAGCATGGACAAGGATACTTCACGGAAATACCACACTTACATGCATGCAGCTACTCAATGTTTTACTAAAGGAAACATTAGCAACAAAGTTGCATTTAACATCAGTCGGGTAAAAGATGAGTCATCCCAAGGCATGTTCTTCATGTGATTTTAGCAGTGCGCGAGAGGGTTAACGTTAGCTAACAAATGAAGCTAGCTGATTTCGGCTATTTTTGTACCACTTAACGTTAGCTAGCTATGCTATCAAGCTCCTTGAGTAAATACAAATGTGTTGCGCTAATATCGCGTCAGGTACAAACCACCAGTTATCATTTTAGCTAGCCTAACGTTACCAGGGTGAAGCAGGTAGTTGCTAACGCCGGTAATTTAGCTAGGCTAGCTAAATTAGCTACATAGTCTGGTTCAGTCCAAGTAACGTTACTTGCAATTGATCTCTCCTGCATGTATGACATGCATGATATTGATCTTTTCACGACTCCAGATGTTATTGTATTTGAAAAAAGCTGTTTAGCATAAAATCTATGAATAATGACCTGAGTATCCAGTCCATTCGTTGCATAGCTAGCTAATTTACCACTAGAATTTCAAGCTACATCCCTTCTGAGTCTGTTCAGACTGCCCACTCATGTTGACAAGACGTAAAGGTTCATGTGCTCGACGTGACACAATTAACAGCATCATGGGAAGTGTAGGAAAGATCGTGAATCTCATGGGGAAGAGATTCAGGCTTTTATTCCATATTCTCTTAAATATCATATTCCACAAACATAGATACAGTCAAATTAATCAATTTTATCTCATGTAAAATATATTTGATCTCAGTGGCAGAGACGGGTAAATGAGGGAAACTAAAAACACAGCAAAGAGTTAGTTGGCTAACGAAAATAAAATACCACACAATATCCAGTAATCTACCGAGGGTTGTAGGAAAAAGGTAAAACTATAAAATGTATCTGATTTCTGCTCCAAAAATACCTCAATCCTAATGCTTTTACCACAGGGCCTAATGTCTTCAATATGATTATTAAGTTCAAATCATTTTCAGAGAAAACGAAAAGGCTGTTTTGAATGAAGGCCTTCACAAATACTTTCAAAGCAAATATGTTTTGTAGAAAATCAAGCTATAACCATGAATCACCCTGTTATACTAGAATATCTTTTAAATATGTACACTATACACAAATACACCCTGTTAGATACACTTTGCATACCACAATATAGTACAGTGGCTTATTTGTCTTTGTGCTTAGAACCTTGCATTGTCCATGCTTGCAAGTTGATCAAATGAAACCAGGAGTCATTTTGAGACCGTGGGCGACAAACCTGAATATGAATATCCATGTGAGGTGTCTTTACCTAGAATAAAGTGGGGTAAACCCCTCTCTGACCATACAGTAGAAATAGCAAAGAAACAATGCAAGTCTTGACTCATCTGATGTCCATGCCTGACTGCTGCTGTTGTGCTGGGCCTGGGTGCAGGGTCCAAAGGATGTCCAGTGGTAAATCAGTTATGGAATCATTTCAGGTTACTGACTATGTAAAGATTCTCTTATTTTAGAACCCTCAGCTACGTAGCAAATTGCTGGTAGAATGCCAGTTTGACCCTTTCTATATGGTGACACAGCTTTATGGCTGGTCCCAGTTTCAGGTCCATACACTCCTGCACCGTGGGCAGGTTGAGAAGGAGCAGAGCCTGTCCATCAATCTCCTGAAAACACAAGCACGGTTATGGGGTAAGACAACAATGGTCATGGATGTAGGCCACAGCGTACACACAGTTATACAGTAAAGATAATTATCGTGTGTGTGTGTAATTATTACCTGATCCAGGAAAATGCGAGCCAGGGGAGCACAGTCGGTGGTCCTGATGAAATGCACCACATCAGTCACACTCCACTCTAGGGGACTGGTGTCCAAACACAGCTTCTGGGGAGTCTCACCTCTTGAGCGCTGCAAAACAACATGCAAGACACAAAGATGCAGTTAAATTATGGTTTTTAACTTGAACAGGGACAATAAAGTCTAGACAATACAACGTACTGTATATACAGTGCCTTGCAAAAGTGTTCATCCCACTTGGCGTTTTTCCTACTTTGTTGCATTAAAACCTGTAATTTAAATAGATTTTTATTTGAATTTCATGTAATGGACACACAAAATAGTCCACATTGGTGAAGTGAAAAAAATAACTTGTTTCAAAAAATTATATTAAAAAAAAAATGTAAAAGTGGTGCGCGCATATGTATTCACCCCCTTTGCTACGAAGCCCCTAAATAAGATCTGGTACAATCAATTACCTTCAGAAGTCACATAATTAGTTAAATAAAGTCCACCTGTGTGCAATCTAAGTGTCACATGATCTGAGTATATATACACCTGTTCTGAAAGGCCTCAAAGTCTGCAACACCACTAAGCAAGGGGTACCACCAAGCAAGCGGCACCATGAAGACCAAAGAGCTCGCCAAACAGGTCAGGGACAAAGTTGTGGAGAAGTACAGATCAGGGTTGGGTTACAAAAAAATATCAGAAACTTTGAACATCCCACGGAGCACCATTAAATCCATCATAAAAAAAACTGAAAGAATATGGCACCACAACAAACCTGCCAAGAGAGGGCCGCCCACCAAAACTCACAGACCAGGCAAGGAGGGCATTAATCAGAGAGGCAAAGAAAATACCAAAAATAACCCCTAGGAGCTGCAAAGCTCCACAGCGGAGATTGGCGTATCTGTCCATAGGACCACTTTAAGCCGTACACTCCACAGAGCTGGGCTTTACGGAAGAGTGGCCAGAAAAAAAGCCATTGCTTAAAGAAAAAAATAAGCAAACATGCTTGGTGTTTGCCAAAAGGCAAGTGGGAGACTCTCCAAACATATGGAAGAAAGTACTCTGGTCAGATGAGACTAACATTGTGCTTTGTGGCCATCAAGGAAAATGCTATGTCTGGTGCAAACCCAACACCTCTCATCACCCCGAGAACACCATCCCCACAGTGATGGTGGTGGCAGCATCATGCTGTGGGGATGTTTTTCCATCGGCAGGGACTGGGAAACTGGTAAGAATTGAAGGAATGATGGATGGCGCTAAATACAGGGAAATTCTTGAGGGAAACCTGTTTCAGTCTTCCATAGATTTGAGACTGGGATGGAGGTTCACCTTCCAGCAGGACAATGACCGTAAGCATACTGCTAAAGCAACACTCAAGTGGTTTAAGGGGAAACATTTAAATGTCTTGGAATGGTCTAGTCAAAGCCCAGACCTCAATCCAATTGAGAATTTGTGGTTTGACTTAAAGATTCCTGTACACCAGCGGAACCCATCCAACTTGAAGGAGCTGGAGAAGTTTTGCCTTAAATAATGGGCAAAAATCCCAGAGGCTAGATGTGCCAAGCCTATAGAGACATACCCCAAGATACTTGCAGCTGTAATTGCTGCAAAAGGTGTCTCTACAAAGTTAACTTTGAGGGGGTGAATATTTACGCACGCTCAAGTTCAGTTTTTGAAAATAATTTCTTGTTTGTTTCACAAAAATAATTATTTAACATCTTCAAAGTGGTAGGCATGTTGTGTAAATCAAATGATACAAACCCCCCAAAAATTCATTTTAATTCCAGATTGTGAGGCAATAAAATAGGGAAAATGCCTAGGGGGGTGAATACTTTCGCAAGCCACTGTATTAACAGTGAACAAACAAAAAGTCAAGGCACAGTAGTTTACCTTTGGTGAAGGTGGGTGGTTCTCATCATCAGAGTAGGATGGGGAGCGAGGTTTCCTGCGCTTTCGGGTTGGCCGGGGCGTTGCGGGAGGAGAAGGGGATGGGGTGGGTGGTTGTGACTTCCCAATGGAATATTCTGAATCGTCCTGATCATCCTGGAGTTCAGAGCCAGTATCGTCACTCAGAGAGTCCTCATCATCCAGATCCTCCTCCTCTCCACTCCCCTGTGTTAGAGAAAGGGATGGTTCAGTTTAAAGATGTCTGGATAGATAGAGATATATGTGTGTGTGTGTGTGTGTGTGTTACCTGTGGTGAACCGGCAGGTGTGTTGTCCAGTGAGGCTGAGGAGCGTCTCTTCTTATGGACGAAGAGTTGCTTCCTCCTCTTCCTCCTCCTACCTCTCCTCTTCACCCCCCCTTCCAGGTTAGAGTGCCCCCCTGGTGGGCGGCCCACTCTCCTACTCTTCTTCTTACCATAGTAATAAGCTGTAGGGAAAAAAATCTATATTACAATCTTTGTCCTCCTGAGGATTATGCATCCAATACTTTACCATCGACATAGATGAATAAACAAAGTACACATAAAAACAGACACTGGTTCCCTTAGATTTTTCCCCCCTGCATATCAGCATGATCTCAATAACACCAGATATTTTAATACCAGTTTTCACAGATATGCATTAGATCTAGATTGATTGATTGATTAGGGCAGGGGCTCACCAGAGCTGAGTACGGCACGTCAAATGTTCTACTGCTTGAGTTCCTGCCCCTCTTATAGAATATTAACTCAAAAGTATTGTGGAGCGCCTGCACCTAAATATAAACAGTAAAAGCACCCAAAATGAGTACCGGCACCTATTACAGTTCAAGTCAAGCACCGGTGACACATACTATATTTGGTCTTGGTGAGCACAGAACAGTTCTCTGAGCAGCGCTCCAGAACCATGCGAGGTCCAAACAGGTTTGGGCAACACTCCAGCTTCATGCAGGTCTTCCTACAAAACTCAGCCACGCAGTCTGCTGTACGCACTATCTCCACCGTAGCCCGGTAACTCTTTCCCTTGTACCTGCCGGCCAAAAATAGATCCTCAGGTTAGCAACGCTAGGACTGCTTAGCCAGGCCCAGTACACACTTTAATGAATCAACTCAAGCACAAATATGAGCAGAAAAGTTACAAAGGGGTGATGTTAATGACGTAATGACAGAGAATGTGTTCCTCACTTGGCTTTGAGCGTCTCTCCATGGCCGTGCCAGCGGCCCTCCTGGTCCAGCTGCAGCTCCCTGAGCACCCGGCTGGGCTTATAGGCAGAGTTGATCAGCAGCGTCAACACCTGGACAGGACACAGGGAGACGGAGAGAGACATGAAGGGATTAGCATGGATACTATTCAAAGTGGGAAGTGATCTTTAGGGATAGTACAATTTTGCCCTATTACTAACCGCTTTTAGAAGAATTGAGTAGTGTACTTTACTTTTGAGTATATTGTAATATAGTTATAATATCGTGTAGTATGGTTTTCCAATCCCACTAGGGTGCTCACCTCTTTGAGCACCAGGACACAGTTGCCAGGGCCGACACACTGGGGCAGCTCAGCGATGCGGCCCTTGTTCAGGTAGGGGCCAGAGAAGCAGCGGTGGTTGAAGTAGATCTTGGGACAGCAGTACTTCCCATTCCCCTGTCCTGTACAAAAAACATCACACACATAATGTAATAGCTGTGCCTCACCTCAGAAACAATCCTAATGTATTTGTCTGGGATGTCTAGATGAGACAGAGAACACTCACCAGTCTCTGATTGGCTGGTCATCTGCTGCTTGAGTGCGTCAGGTGTTGAGGATTTGGGTGGAGCTCGGCTTTAGGGACAAAGATACAGGTTAGTGGTCAAAGTGCACGGGAATGGAATATTAACCAATCAAAAGTGGACAAACAGCCAATGAACAGCCAATGATAGAGTCCTTCCTTTCCCATAGGCCTACTTACTGTTTCTCAGGCTGCACCACAGCAATCCTCCTCTGCTTCTCAACTGTAAGACAATGTATAATCACCATGAAACTACTGAAACTATACACAGTACTGTCAAATATTGTGACTGCAATATTAACAATTCCATGCATATTGTGGCATGGCACCCCTTCAGATTAGAGAGAGGAACACAGAGGGATCCTATTTTGGGACGCCCACCTTCGGGCTTGATGGGGTACAGCAAAGGGTAACCGTTGGTCTCACACCAGCTGACAGGAAAGATGTCCAACGAGTCCACATGAGCTATAAGGTCTGGCATAGCCTGTTTCAGCCCTGGACACACAGGGAGACAAATGATTTAATCACACAACTTATTAATGATCTAATATCAATACCATCATTGTGAACAAGCTCACACTTAAATGGTCTCAAACTAAGCTTTAAAAATGCAGGGCCCAGATATGAGGCGTAGCTACAGGTTCTCACCTTCCAGGCCTAGCCAGATATGTTGCCCTTTAACCTTGATTACTGATGCCACGTGAATGTGCTCAGGTGAGAGTGGGTTGACCGCTTCTAGCTTCATGGCCTCTTTAAAGCTGTGATCAGACTGTTCCTGAGACAGACAGAGAGACATCAGGAGAGAGAGATTATTCATTGCCCCTGTTCACCCATGCTATACACTCATGTGATAACATGCATTGTTCTATGAGGCCATTTGTCAGACAGCGCTTGACTCACTGTGGGGAAGCAGTTTTGGGGTGCTGCCTCGGCATCACACTGTTTCAGGTAGTCTGCCCAGTCAAAGTCCTGCCCCTGGTACCCTACACAACCGGAGAGAGAGAAAGAGACCACAATACAATTAGCTTAATGTTTAAAAAAAAAGTTGAGCACAGTTTTAAAAGTAGTTCTGTAAATGTTACTAGTGTTTCCCCACCTGGAGGGGGGCTGAGCGGGAGACCGTTCTTCAGGCTCCACTGGGCAGGAAAGATCCCAGGACTGTCCCTGTGACACAGGAAGGACTTCCCACTGCCTTCTGACACCAAATCATCACCACAGAGATTGTCCATCTCTACCAGGAAGTACTGGTCACTGAACACCTGAAGAGAAGAGGTAGGTTATTACATCATACTCATGTTGGCTCCATGCAGTAGTTACCCTACCCTTCCTCCATGACCATATCACACCCAAAGCTAGCCTCATACACTACCATACTGTATCTCACTGACTACCCACTTCCACATGGAGTGGATAGACTCCCAGAGTTAACATGGGTACTATGTCAGGATTCATCTTTACTCTCCTAGCCCTGAGGTGAACACTGATCTGAGTGGACTGAATATGCAGCAACAATATGGTGGAAACTGTTGGGTGGAGTACCTTCATTACTGTACTGCCATCATCCAACCTAGTCAATAATTTTGGCCTGGGAAGGACACATTCATATAAATCCAGGAGCCTGAGGTGAGAGGGGGACAGTAAAGAGGTTGTTACCTTGGTAACGGTGGCAGGACTGATGCAGAATGGGGATGCAGGGTCAACGGCCTCCAGTTTCATCCCCTCAGTGAAGCAGTGGGCAGCGATGACAGGCCGGTCCTGATGCACGCACACACACCACACAGTGATGGCTTATTATATTAATATTGCACAGGTATTCCACAGACCCTTGTAATGTTAGTAAATAATGCTTGGTAGTGCCATCACCTTATAGAACTCCTCAGAGAGGGCTTCATCATGAGGCTGATCAATCATTCTCTGTCTGACCTCCTCCCACTTCTCCTCTGTGTGCAGGGCGACCAGGGCTGAAACAAGCAAGCACACACACAAATTATCACGTTAAAAGGGTAAAAACCGCAACCTCCGATTTATTCATAAATTATGTTTTGCATCTTAACCCTTTGATGCATAAGATCACATATTTGTGATCATTGTTGAGTGGTCCCTGCAGCGTACCATCACAAATAGCAAGTAAGCAAGTAGCAACAGAACGCAGGATGCAACCAACATGTCTAAACAGCATTGCTGTCTGAAAAACAATGTTATGTACTGATGGGAAATAAAAGGTATTCACAACTTTATTCCTCAATTTCACCTTTTATTGTAAAAGATAAACGCAAACTTCATCATCCAAGCAACACACGGAACACATCCACAGCCAAACTCGTTCCATAAACCAGTCTAAATAACAGGCTCTGCTGAGAATTATGCAAGTGGCTGACTGTACAAATCCTCATTTAAACATAAGTTAGCAACCTAACAGCTAGACTTGTTTGCAATGTACCACATCTCTGGTGAGCACAAGGGAGAAATGTAATATTGTTTAGAAAAGAGATGCATGTCAGCTAAAATAACAGCAGCTAAATCCTTTATGATGGCAGCCATGTTTGTTTATGATTGACAAGCGAAAACTCCCTAATCCCCGAATGCCATTCACTATAAGACACAAATAAACAAAGTCAAAGTCAAAGATGGCTGCGCCCATTTTCTAAAAAACATGAACTTTGTTTGGCCACTTTTCAGCATATTACAAATCTTCGATGTACTTGTTACAGCATATACAAGAACCGGAGTACATGACTTGACAAGTCATTTACAGTGTTTGACAAATCACATAGCAAATAAAATGTTATCAACTCACAGATCATCACCCCAAATAAAAGCCTCCTGCCTAGCCTAACCATAGCATGAAAGCTAAACAGGGTTGCCAGATTTAGTTAAAACCATTTTAGGATGTGTAATGGGAATTTTAATGTTTGTGCTTTTCTTATAACTAATTTCTGTATTCTATTCATGTGCTGTTCGATAAGCCAATTTCTGTGTTCATGCAAGTGGCTGACTGTACAAATCCTCATTTATCAGTAGCTGCAATTTGGCAGTATGCCCAGATGTTGTTTTGAGAACGAATGAAAGATATCTCAGTTAAGGTCTCAGCTTAGAGAGGAGAAGCCTTGCGAGATGTTGGTCTGTCACATGTTATGAAACAGTATTGGTTGGTCACATGAATGAAACAAAAACGGTAATGATGAATGAATTATGCTAAATCTTGTAAATATAACTTGTTTGTGTATAGTCATATATAAGACAACTGCTGTATCTGCCCAAGGAGAGCTCCTGATTGACATGTG
The DNA here is from genome assembly GCF_045679555.1 of Salvelinus alpinus. Taxonomy (NCBI): domain Eukaryota; kingdom Metazoa; phylum Chordata; class Actinopteri; order Salmoniformes; family Salmonidae; genus Salvelinus; species Salvelinus alpinus. Next base: position 16,981,070 of record NC_092097.1, read on the forward strand.
TACTATGGTGCATTGAGTTGTTTGGAACCTCTCCAGCACTCTGACAAATAAACAATGATTCATTTAAGATTGACATCGAGTGCCCCTGTGTAAGAATTTCGACAACAGATGGTTTGTGGGGGGGGGTTAATTTAATTTGTGGGGGATTTCAAGTCGATAAGGGGTAGAAATGGGGGAAGGTATCGTGGGGGGATATGATGCAGGAAATATTACTGTGTTGGGGATTTATCAATATTTGGGGGGCAAACACAGGAGAAGTTTATATGCTAAATAAAAATAAACCCCCCTGGAAAGGAGGGGGGGGGAATCTGAGCTAGCAACCTGGAGTAACGATAGTTACAATCGAAGTCAGTTGAGTGAACCATCCCTTTACCTTGTTCTGTTATAACATCTTTGGTCTGAGATATTTACGTGACAACCAGAATGCTTTATATGATGTCAACAAACATGGTGCCACACATAGCTGGCATTAGCTCATCATAATCAGTACAACTTTCCAAAAAGTATTTTACACGTCATACACTACATGACCAAAAGTATGCGGACACCTGCTCATTGAACATCTCATTCCAAAATCATGGGCATTAATATGGAATTGGTCCCCCCTTTGCTGCTATAATAGCTTCCACTCTTCTGGGAAGGCTTTCCAATAGATGTTGGAACATTGCTACAGGGACTTGCTTCCATTCAGCCACAAGAGCATTAGTGAGGTCGAACACAGATGTTGGGCAATTAGGCTTGGCTCGCAGTCGGCGTTCCAATTCATCCCAAAGGTGTTCGATGGGGTTGAGGTCAGGGCTCTGTGCAGCTAGTCAAGTTCTTCCACACCTATCATCTCAACAAACCATTTCTGTATGGACCTCGCTTTGTGCACGGGGCATTGTCATGCTGACACAGGAAGGGGCTTCCCCAAACTGTTGCCACAAAGTTGGAAGCACAGAATCGTCTAGAATGTCATTGTATGATGTAGCGTTAAGATTTCCCTTCACTGGAACTAAGGGGCCTAGCCCAAATCACAAAAAACAGCCCCAGAGCATTATTCCTCCACCACATTTTACAGTTGGCACTATGCATTAGGGCAGGTAGCGTTCTTGGCATCTGCCAAACCCAGATTCATCCGTCGGACTGACAGATGGTGAAGTGTGATTCATCACTCCAGAGAATGCGTTTCCACTGCTCCAGACGCAAATGGCTACGAGCTTAACACCACTCTAGCCAACACTTGGCATTACGCAAGGTGATCTTAGGCTTGTGTGCGGCTGCTCGGCCATGGAAACCCATTTCATGAAGCTCCCGATGAACGACAGACTATTTTTTCGCACTACGTGCTTCAGCATTCGGTGGTCCCTTTCTCTGCTGTTGTTGCTCCTAGACGTTTCCACTTCACAATAACAGGACTTACAGTTGACCGGGGCAAGAATTTGACAAAGTGATTTGTTAGCAAGGTGGCATCCTATGACGGTGCCATGTTGAAAGTCAATGAGCTCTTTAGTAAGGTCATTCTACTGCCAATGTTTGTGTGCGGAGATTGCATGGCTATATGCTCGATTTGGTACACCTGTCAGCAACGGGTGTGTTTGCAATACCCAAATACTTATTTGAAGGGGTGTCCATATGATTTTGTAAATATAGTGTGTGTCCATTACAATCTATGCAAGAATCGGAATGCATGATTTGTCACCAGTACCTGAAAACGTGAATAAAACAGTAAATATATTATGCTCCATACATACAGTTGAAGTCGGAAGTTTACATACACATAGGATGGAGTCATTAAAACTTGTTTTTCAACCACTCCACAAATTTTTTGTTAACAAACTATAGTTTTGGCAACTCGGTTAGGACATCTACTTTGTGCATGACACAAGTACTTTTTCCGACAATTGCTAACAGACAGATTTACTTAACTTATAATTCACTGTATCACAATTCCAGTGGGTCAGAAGTTTACATACACTAAGTTGACTGTGCCTTTAAACAGCTTGGAAAATTACAGAAAATTATGTCATGGCTTTAGAAGCTTCTGATAAATGATGTCAATTAGCCTGAGTCATTTGAATCAAAAAGAAATCAGCCAAGGCTTCAGTAAAAAAAATTGTAGACCTCCACAAGTCTGGTTCATCCTTGGGAACAATTTCCAAATGCCTGAAGGTACCACGTTCATCTGTACAAACAATAGTACGCAAGTATAAACAACATGGGACAAAGCAGCCATCATACCGCTCAGGAACGAGACGCGTTCTGTCTCCTAGAGATGAACGTACTTTGGTGCGAAAAGTGCAAATCAATCCCAGAACAGCAGCAAAGGACCTTGTGAAGATGCTGGAGGAAACAGGTACAAAAGTATCTATATCCACAGTAAAACGAGTCCTATAATCGACATGACCTGAAAGGCCGTTCAGCAAGGGAAGAAGGCACTGCTCCAAAATCGTCATAAAAAGCCAGACTACGGTTTGCAACTGCACATGGGGACAAAGAATGTCCTCTGGTCTGATGAAACAAAAATATGGCCATTATGACCATCATTATGTTTGGAGCAAAAAGGGGGATGCTTGCAAGCCGAAGAACACCATCCCAACCATGAAGCACAGGGGTGGCAGCATCATGTTGTGGGGGTGCTTTGCTTCAGGAGGGACTGGTGTACTTCACAAAATAGATGGCATCATGAGAAAGGAAAATTATCTGGATATATTGAAGCAACATCTCAAGACATCAGTCAGGAAGTTAAAGCTTGGTCGCAAATGGGTCTTCCAAATGGACAATGACCCCAAGCATACTTCCAAAGTTGTGGCAAAATGGTTTAAGGACAACAAAGTCAAGGTATTGGAGTGGCCATCACAAAGCCCTGACCTCAATCCTATAGAAAAGTTGTGGGCAGAACTGAAAAAGTGTGTGCGAGCAAGGAGGCCTACAAACCTGACTCAGTTACACCAGCTCTGTCAGGAGGAATGGGCCATAATTCACCCAACTTATAGTGGTTTGTGGAAGGCTACCCAAAACATTTGACCCAAGTTACAAAATTTAAAAGGCAATGCTACCAAATACTAATTGAGTGTATGTAATCTTCTGACCCACTGGGAATGTGATGAAATAAATCATTCTCTCTACTATTATTCTGACATTTCACTTTCTTAAAATAAAGTGGTGATCCTAACTGACCTAAGACAGGGAATTTTTACTAGGATTAAATGTCAGTAATTGTGAAAAACTGAGTTTAAATGCATTTGGCTAAGGTGTACAGTCGAGGCCAAAAGTTTTGAGAATGACACAAATATTAATTTTCACAAAGTTTGCTGCTTCAGTCTTTAGATATTTTTGTCAGATGTTACTATGGAATACTGAAGTATAATTACAAGCATTTCATAAGTGTCAAAGGCTTTTATTGACAATTACTTGAAGTTGATGCAAAGAGTCAATATTTGCAATGTTGACCTTTCTTTTTCAAGACCTCTGCAATTCGCCCTGGCATGCTGTCAATTAACTTCTGGGCCACATCCTGACTGATGGCAGTCCATTCTTGCATAGTCAATGCTTGGAGTTTGTCAGAATTGGTGGGTTATTGTTTGTCCACCTGCCTCTTGAGGATTGACCACAAGTTCTCAATGGGATTAAGGTCTGGGGAGTTTCCTGGCCATGGACCCAAAATATCGATGTTTTGGTCCCCAAGCCACTTAGTTATCACTTTTGCCTTATGTCAATGCGCTCCTTCATGCTGGAAAAGGCATTGTTCATCACCAAACTGTTCCTGGATGGTTGGGAGAAGTTGCTCTCGGAGGATGTGTTGGTACCATTCTTTATTCATGGCTGTGTTCTTAGGCAAAATTGTGAGTGAGCCCACTCCCTTGGCTGAGAAGCAACCCCACACATGAATGGTCTCAGGATGCTTTACTGTTGGCATGACACAGGACTGATGGTAGCGCTCACCTTGTCTTCTCCGGACAAGCTTTTTTCCGGATGCCCCAAACAATCGGAAAGGGGATTCATCAGAGAAAATGACTTTACCCCAGTCCTCAGCAGTCCAATCCCTGTACCTTTTCCAGAATATCAGTCTGTCCCTGATGTTTTTCCTGGAGAGAAGTGGCTTCTTTGCTGCCCTTCTTGTCACCAGGCCATCCTCCAAAGTCTTCACCTCACTGTGCGTGCAGATGCACTCACACCTGCCTGCTGCCATTCCTGAGCAAGCTCTGTACTGTTGCTGCCCCGATCCCGCAGCTGAATAAACTTTAGGAGACGGTCCTGGCGCTTGCTGGACTTTCTTGGGCGCCCTGAAGCCTTCTTCACAACAATTGAACCGCTCTCCTTGAAGTTCTTAATGATCCGATAAATGGTTGATTTAGGTGCAATCTTACTGGCAGCAATATCCTTGCCTGTGAAGCCCTTTTTGTGCAAAGCAATGATGACTGCACATGTTTCCTTGCAGGTAACCATGGTTGACAGAGAAAGAACAATGATTCCAAGCACCACCCTCCTTTTGAAGCTTCCAGTCTGTTATTCGAACTCAATCAGCATGACAGAGTGATCTCCAGCCTGGTCCTCGTCAACACTCATACCTGTGTTAACGACAGAATCCCTGACATGATGTCAGCTGGTCCATTTGTGGCAGGGCTGAAATGCAGTGGAAATGTTTTGGGGGGATTCAGTTCATTTGCATGGCAAAGAGGGACTTTGCAATTAATTTCAATTCATCTGATCACTCTTCATAACGTTCTGGAGTATATGCAAATTGCCATCATACAAACTGAGGCAGCAGACTTAGTGAAAATGTATATTTGTGTCATTCCCAAAACTTTTGGTCACGACTGTATGTAAACTTCCGACTTCAACTGTATATACGGTGTGCTACAGTTGAAATGACATCACAATAAAGACACTATAATGATAACGTAATAAGGCACTTACTTTGATAGGAACGCACACATGTTCAAAGTTTTTATTAGTAAGGAAAACAAATATTAAGGCAATGTGGGCGCCAGCTGGATAATATGCCAGGGGAAGAAAGTTTGTGTTCTGACTGGAGATCTGCAAATGTCTGCATACTTGATCTGGGGAAACACTTGGGAAGTGCTTGGGATCTCCTCAAAGAGAGAAGTTTGTCCAGCTCAGTAAAGCCTCAAACATAAATTGTCCACAACAGTGAAATGGGCTACTTCTTATGTGAATTAACAAGGAGGCGGAACACACCTCAATTGAAACTGTTGTTAGAAAATAAAACTTGTTTGAAAATAACTTGAAATTGTTAAGTTAAAACATAGCCTATAGATAATTAGCAGGCAGTGTGCCTTGGTTTGAGGACAGCACAGGTTGACTGTCCTGTTGTGTAATAATCACATTTTGGAACAGTGAGTGCATTCTGACATCACACACATAAAAACGTTGGGGCGACCGTTAGAGATGTGGAACACGCGTGAAAAGGTTAAAACTGAATTTCCCCAAGGTCTTTCTGAAAAGAAGATCAGCTTACCTGAAGGAGGCCTGAGGGTGCAGCCATGCTCCTTGGCCCAGCCAGGTGGGTGGAGGCGGTGGTGCAGGTAGTAGAGCCAGAGGGTGGAGTGTGTTTCAGGGAGCCCCTCTGTGCCAGCTAGGCGTAGTCTCAGCCTGCCACCCACATTCTCCTCCACCTCAGCGCCCCACGCCAGCCCAGGGTCAACACGGTCCTGCAGCTCCACACTGCAGCCTGGAGACATCAGGTCCACTGGGTCCTTACGACGCTGAGGCTACACACACACACACACACACACACACACACACACACACACACACACACACACACACGTAAGAACTCACGTAAGGACGTAAGAACTCACGTAAGGAGTTCAAAACCCTTGCTTATCTGTCATACATTCCCAGTTGTTCCAGTTTATAACTGAGCACCCCCTTACCCCTTCCAGCAGGTTGGCAGGTGCACTGCACTTCTCAGCCAGGGCTTTCTCCAGGACGCCCTCCCAGTCTGGCTGTTTCTCTCTCACACCTGAGGGGGGGCAATGGAGAGGCACGATTACAGAATATGGAAAGAAACCTCAGAAATGTTTTTAGAAAACTAAATTTTAGATTTTACTGTAATAACACTTGTAAAACAACACCCGTCCAACTGAGTTTCCTCCCCAGCCCTAGTTCTCTTACCCTCGGAGGGTCTCATGGGCTTGCCCTGCTGCCGGCTCCAGCCCAGTGGGTGGAGGTCCGCCGTCATGATGTCACACCAGAAGTCAGCGCGGCGGTCATCGTGGTAACCCTCATAGCGCAGGAGGAGCAGCTGGCCACAGGTGGTGATGATGGTGGCCACCCAGTAGGGTTGGTCAGGCTCTGAACGCACACACACCTCCAGCTTCATACCTGGAGTCAGTCCTGTCTGCAAGCCCTGGTCCACCTGGGGGATATTGAAATATCTTATAAGGTGAATTTGGGATCAAGAGTGTGTGAGTATTGTGTGTGGTTATGAGAGGATTGTGAGCGGTCTCAGTACTTACGTGTTTGAATGCATGGTGTGGCACAGACACTGTCCCGTTTTCCTCCAGATATTCATCCCAGTTAAAGTCAGACACATGCTGACTAGAGTCCTCATCTGCAACACACACATACACCAGTTCGGTTCATTTTGTTACGTTAGAAAGCCCTCGTCACCAATAACAAAGCTGGAGGTCCATGTAATTACTCACCAGACTCCAGTGACTCGTGACTCATGGTAGCTCCTCCCACAGGCCAAGTCTAGAAGCTCTGGGGAAGAAAGGAGAGCTGGATTATTATTTGTGTTTGACAGCCAAAATCAGGAGAGCAAGTAAGAATAGTAGGTGGTTGGTAAAAGTGGCACAGCTGGTGAACGAGATGTAATTTGTCCAGTGATTACATTTATTTTTGTGAAAGTTGAGGGGGCTTGCCAAATAAAAGCATAAACAAAGCTTAGTTAGTGTGTGTGAGAGAAGTGAAATGGAGAACATTTAGGTAAGGGTTTTGAAAATACAAATGATCCTTCTAGCTAAGTTTCTAAAAGCATGAGTGAGGCCTCTTAAAGACACGATAACTTTGAACCAAAGTTGAGCTGTAGGCTTATAGCCAGTCTGTGACAAAGCAGATTAAAGAATTTAACACAAAAGAGAAATGGCATTTATATACCGGGCATGAGAGAGCATTGGAAATGACAATAGCTGAGAGGTTTGTGTATAGGATGTAGAAGATAGCTGCTCTGTCACTGCTGCTCCATTCAGCAGGGCTGTCAGGCCTGTCTTTGTCAAGTCTGATGTCTCTATTAAAGTAGAGACAGCCATCAGACAGGGTCCTTCTGACCACCGCACGGACACCGCGACCCAGGATCAGCCCATCCTTTCACCCACGACCCTGCCGCCCTCAGAGTACACACACAGAGCTATCCAACCAAGCCCGACTGAATTTTCTGACACACACAGACAGTCTAAAGGGCCTCATTGTGCTGGAGGTCATACTCACGTCTCACACTAGGGAGGATAAAAAGAGCAGCAGAGCCATTTAGCCATTTGCAAAGAGCCTCACTGTTGAGGTGTATTCTAATACCTGATGATCACACAAAAAAACTATTCTAAAAGTTGTTGATAAAGATTGAAAATGTCTGCAAGTTTATTTTAATATGATATAGACAAGTTAGAATGAAGCTGAGAAGGGAAGGATGAGGGGGTTGATGAAATATTATTTTATTATGCTGATATTTCTGGGAAATCATAGCTAATTCGGTTAAACAAACTCTCAGTTCATCACCAAAGTGAACAGGATGACTAACAACTTCCCCTATCGTTTGAAAGAGGCCTGCCCAGTATCCACACACACCACCAGGCTCCCTGCCAGTCTGACTCTCTCCACCAAAAGACAGACCAGCAGAAATACACTGACTCGCCCTGAAAGAGAAACTAGAATGCATACACAAAAACAAAACATATTTTTAACATGCCGCTGATTGAATCAAGTCCTCTTAGTCACTGGGTGATCAATGGGCAGGAAATGCAAGCAGAAGAAATGCATTGATTGAACACACAAGGGTTTGAGAAATGTAAATGAAAGTGAAGTCTTGATGACAAGGGTTTATGTCAAGAATAAAGTTAGACTATTGGGAGTATTTTCATCAAGTGTAACACATTACACAATCATATTAGCCTATTTGTTTATGAATCCTTTTTGTCAGCAATTTGCCTTCACATAGGCTACTTGTTCTTTGAGAGATTGTATTATTTCAGGGTTGCATGTTACCAATGTCAAGTAGGGGCCTAATGTTAGTGGGGTGCCCGTGAGCCCCTCGCACGTCAGAGGGCAGTGTTGTTGTCCCAGTGTTGTTGTTGTCCCAGTGTTGTTGCAGTGTTGAAACTGTTATTTGAACTGGATTTTTCGTGTAAATGGCCATAGAAGAGCCTGACCATAAATAGCTCCAACTTAATTAACCAATGGCAGAAGTAAATATAAAAGTTTTGCGCAAAAAACCCCACTTCGCATTGCTATTTCATTGGCAAGTCAGAAGAAACAATGTAGCATTTTAGGCTATAGATGCACGTCAATGTTTCACAATGTTGCAGTTTATTGCCGCAGGTCAATTGAAAAAATGTTGCTGCGATCACTCAAGTTGCATAACTGGGAAGTTGGACCTGGAGAGAAATTGGCAGTTTAGTGCTTAGAGTAGCCTACGTTGAAATATCAATGTGTATAGCATAATTTAGGCCTTATCTGTTAGGCATATTCAATCAACTACAATTTAATTAAAAATATTACAATTTAAAAAATGGCTAGGCTATTTGTAAAATAAAATACATCCGCAGACGTCCATCAAGCTTGTGCAACCGTTATTATATAGGAGCGATATCCAACTAAATAAATGGATTAAGTACATTAACAACATTTGTGGGAATTCCGATAAAAGGTTACTTACCGCAATATGGATATTAATTTGAACGAACGAGCGCCGATGATCCAACTTTCACACTGGAACGTGCACTAAAGAGAAGAACACCGAATGCAATAAAGAACATGTATTTCATAGCTTCTCTGTGTTTATGCCATATAGGTCAGTTCAGATGCCAACGGCACCGCAGTAGAATGCGGCTGATTCGGCACATGCTAAAAACGCCTGTGACCAAGTCAAGTTACTGAAACGTCATGGCTTGAGCGATAGGCTATACTAAGCAATACGGGCGCTTGCACTCGACCGAGCCAGAGTCATCTTTTTTAGAGACGGGAAAAAAGACGTAGACAGCACCAAATTACATTATGTCATATTAAGATCTTAATAAACAAAATATTGTATGTGAGTATTTGGTCACAAAATCTGATTCTTACCAGTAAATAGTTTTTCAAGTCGGTTTTAGATGCCGTCTCTTTCCGCCTAGTCGTTCACGACCTCATTCCAATATGGCACAAACTGCCACTGCGCATGTTCTGCCGCCTATATCTACGTTCTAAACCAGAGTAGCTGATATTGTCGGCGTTGAGAATAAAAATATGACTTCCACCTTCAAACACAATAAAAATCTAATATCCAAAACCAGAATTAACAGATGCAAAGAAACAGAAAACAATGTTTTCTTTAACGTTGTTTAATAATGTTAATAATGTTAATCTTCTTTAACGTTGATTGAGAAAGAACATTTAGCCTACGTTTGGCAAATTCCCTTATGGATTCAACACTTTGTTAATCGTTGAACTAGAATATGGATTGCATTGGCCTATATAATCGAGCCACTTTCGTTGAATGGCATTTCTTTCTCCCCCAAACTGTCAAGGTGATATCGACTTTTGACTGAAACCGCATAAAATAACTCGATGTTGCTTAATTTTGCTCCATTGTTCGGCACATTAATTATCCCCCCGCCTCCCAGATTTTTTTTGTGGGGGGGGGGCGGTGATAAGGTGTTTATGAAATGTTTGGGTGTAGAGCTTTTTAGAAATATGCTTTCATGGCGAACCCAATGTGTTCTAGATTTGAAAATCGTTATAAAGAGACCCGTTTGTTCAAAGCAGGTTCCCACTAGGCTGTTGACTCTATAGGCTAAAGCTTAATCCCCACAAATACCAATCCATTTGGTAACAAAAAAATGTCTGAGCTGTCCCACAGTCGTTGAGAATGGAAATGGCATAACTACAATTCAATAAATGTAGAATAACAATAATCCATTCGCTAGAATGAACATGTACGAATGGCTTGAACATTAAAACAACAACAGTTTATTAGCCTATTTCTTTCCAATTTTACAAAATCGATTTGATCTTTCTAAAATATTTTTTTCAACATGAAGTAGCCGCAGATATGATAATCATCAATAAATCAAAGGGGAAATAGGTCTAGTGCCATTTTGAGACATAACATGGGCCTATGTGGTTTTATTTTGGAGGGGAAAAAAGGATGTGGATTTATATTCCTAATATAAACCTCAAATGTCAATGGTGTCCGAGTTGCAAGGGATAGAATAATATGCAGCCATAACATGAGATAATCTTAATTTATACAGGCTTTTATGAGCCTTCTAAAGGCTTGGAAGCTTGGCAGATGTCCCAATGATGCAACTTTTCAACCATTGTTGGTTAGTGCAGTGAGTTTATGTGATGCCAGGCAGAGAGGGAGGGAGCGGACAGTTGCCGTGCGCACTGCAGGAATGTCGTCGGCCTCGGAGGCTCAGACAATGAGATGAATAGTAATTGTAGAACCTGACCGCTAGATGGCAGTGTAGTCAACCTATTGTAACCTACAGTCAAAAGCAGGGGCGTTACAACGATTTGATGACATTGGGGGCTTAGCCCAAAGCCAGAGGAGGAAACCTAGCAGGGGTTTCTGGGGGTCTCCACTGGAAGAAAAAAACTATAATTTCAACAGCTAAATGCATCAATATAGTGGACTTTGAGATGAACATTAATAAGAAGAATCAACATGTCAATTTTATTCAAAAGCCAATACAATATAAATACCATACAAGACATTCAGGTAACTTGCACCTTCCCACCTACCACAGCAGTGGCGTCAGTTCAGCCAAACCTAGGGGATGGCAAAGTGGGGTGTTGGGGGGATGGAATTTTTTGGAAGTTGAAGCTCATTTACTGCCTTTGTTCACAATTTATATACTAAAAAAATACATATTTGGAGAACAGCAAAAAGAAACAAAATGTATTATCACCCGAATATTAGGTTTAAAGGTCTGTGGAACAGCATGTACAATGTCAACCACTACTCAACCTCATAAATTGACTAATTTACTTGTGGAACGGCACATATACCAGTGCAACGTGAAATAGATGCATAAAACACGCTATCAAGTCAGAACAAGGCCGACTTCAAATGTCGACGTCCATGAGTTTCAAGTTTGGTTTTTCTACCATAAAATTGCACCTTCATAATAATGGATTGCATGCATCTATCATCAAATTTGCAGACCAATGTAAGATAGGCTACTTTTCCTAATGTGATGAATAGATTACATAGTCATAATTTAGGCTAAAAAAGCTAAACAGACAGTTCTGAACAATGCATGCCTGAGTGCGTAGTGACAGGGTAGGCCTAATCAGAGACATTTCTTCTGTCTTTGCACAGGAAAAATGAGACCTTCTATAAACATAGTTCATGCAATTCTACTACACTTTATATGACTGGAGACATAACATCATTTTTAACATGACACAAATTAGTAGCCTACTCAGCTGAAGAAATTTGGACACAACCACAACCTCCTCATCTAGCCCTATGAAAAGGGGAGACACAAATTGTACGACCATGTGACGACCATCTAGCCTGGAGGAGGAAATTATTGTCCCCCAAAAACCGTTCAAGTGGTACTGATCCAATGATAAAGGCAGTGGTTGTGTCCAAATACCCATACTTGCATCCTTAATAGTAGGCCGTTTGAGTACGTGAAAAAATAATGTTTAATATTATGAGACAATTTGAAAATCAAGTATACTTTAAATGCCCGGATGTCATACTTATTTCGGCTTTGACAAAAGCTGATCAATTAGATGGGGAAGCGATACCGAAATCAACTAATAGCTGTGAAACAACGCAATCGCACATGACACATTCTCAGTATTTTCTAAAATCGAATATGGTTTAAATGCCATGATGTTATACTAATTTTGGCTCTTCATTTAGTAGAATTCGATGCACACTTTTCCACAATGCGTTGGAAGAGCTGGGCTGCGAGTGATAGTCCCTGGGTCTCTTCAAGTAGCTAAACAACAGCTAGGCCACTTAATTGGGAAGAGTCGATTAGTGAAGCTTCTGCAGTGTTGTTCAAATGTAGGCTAAGTAGTTTTTGTTCTCCTTAAACTTATCACGAGTATAGGCTACATCTTTGAGAATAAAAATATTTGGATTTGTTTTACCCAAAGTGGATTTCTGTTTTCTCATTGAAAAGTGTTTATTGTTCTCTTGGACTTCATCAGAGCTTTTAAACTAAATTCTAAACTGTCCTTTACGTTTCTGAATGTCTCGGCACCAGGGACTCGGGATGTGGCTGCGTTATTGATGTCACGTTAATCAGGCCTTTTAATTTGAAAATATGGATTGTTTAGTATTTAATTAATGGATTAAGCCTTAGCAGTAATTCTCATCTCATTCCCAATCATCAGTGCTTTAGTTTATTATGTTGCTGTCCAGCGATTCTGAATTTGTGATGCATCTGACTGTCCATATTTTTCTGTACAATAGCCTTTTGATTTGGTGTGTGTACTAGGCAATTTGATTTAATTTATATATGTTACTGCACTTTGGTTATACTAATAAATATGTTGAAATGTAACCAAATAATCTGTTTCTGTCTTCAGTCCTTTTAAAATAAGATAGATTGGCTTTATGGGCTATGGTACAGGTCGCACGTGATAGTCTGCCTATAACCAGACTGAGAACTCCATTCCTATTCTATTCAGTGTTTTGATAAATTAATCGAATTGGAAATTAGCTTCACTGAACAAAAATATAAAGGCAACATGTAAAGTGTAGGTCCCATGTTTCATGCGCTGAAATAAAAGATCCCAGACATTTTTCATATAGACAAAAAGCTTTTTTCTCTCCAATTTTGTGCACAAATTTGTTTACATCCCTGTTAGTGAGGTTTTCTCCTTTGCCAAGATAATCCATCTACCTGACTTGTCTGGAATATCAAGAAACTGATTAAACAGCATGATCATTACACAAGTGCACCTTGTGCTCGGGACAATAAATGGCCACTCTAAAATGTGCAGTTTTGTCACACAACACAATGCCACAGATTCATCTGCCACCATCACGTTTCAGCGTGATAATGCATGGCCCCATGTCGCAAAGATCTGTATACAATTCCTGGAAGCTGAAAATGGCCCAGTTCTTCCATGGCCTCCATATTCACCAAACATGTCTCCCATTGAGAATGTTTGGGATGCTCTGGATCAATAGTGTGTTCCAATATCCAGCAACTTCGCACAGCCATTGAAGAGGAGTGGGACAACATTCCACAGGCCACAATCAAAACCCTGATCAACTCTATGCAAAGGAGATGTGTTGTGCTGCATGAGGTACAGTGCCTTGCAAAAGTATTCATCCCTCTTGGTGTTTTTCCTATTTTGTTGCATTACAGCCTGTAATTTAAATAGATTTTTATTTGGATTTCATGTAATGGACATACACAAAATAGTCAAAATTGGTGAATTGAAATGAAAAAAATAACTTGTATCAAAAAATACAAAATGGAAAATTGGTGCGCGCATATGTATTCACCCCCTTTGCTATGAAGCCCCTAAATAATATCTGGTGCAACCAATTACCTTCAGAAGTCACATAATGAGTTAAATAAAGTCCACCTGTGTGCAATCTAAGTGTCACATGATCTGAGTATATATACACCTGTTCTGAAATGCCTCAAAGTCTGCAACACCACTAAGCAAGCGGCACCACCAAGCAAGCGGCAACATGAAGACCAAGGAGCTCTCCAAACAGGTCAGGGACAAAGTTGTGGAAAAGTACAGATCAGGATTGGGTTATAAAAACATATCAGAAACTTTGAACATCCCACGGAGCACCATTAAATCCATTATTAAAAAACGGAAAGAATATGGCGCCACAACAAACCTGCCAAGAGAGGGCCGCCCACCAAAACTCACAGACCAGGCAAGGAGGGCATTAATCAGAGGCAATAAAAAGACCAAAGATAACCCTACAGGAGCTGCAAAGCTCCACAGCGGAGATTGGAGTATCTGTCCATAGGACCACTTTAAGCCGTACACTCCACAGAACTGGGCTTTACGGAAGAGCGGACAGAAAAAAGCTATTGCTAAAATACAAGAATAAGAAAACACGTTTGGTGTTCGCCAAAAGGCATGTGGGAGACTCCCCGAACATATGGAAGGTACTCTGGTCAGATGAGACTAAAATGGTGCTTTTTGGCCATCAAGGAAAATGCTATGTCTGGCACAAACCCAACACCTCCCATCATCCCGAGAACACCATCCTCACAGTGAAGCATGGTGGTGGCAGCATCATGCTGTGAGGATGTTTTTCATCAACAGGGACTGGAAAACTGGTCAGAATTGAAGGATGGTGCTAAATACAGGGAAATTCTTGAGGGAAACCTGTTTCAGTCTTCCAGAGATTTGAGACTGGGATGGAGGTTCACTTTCCAGCAGGACAATGACCGTAAGCATACTGCTAAAGCAACACTCGAGTGTTTTAAGGGGAAACATTTAAATGTCTTGGAATGGCCTAGTCAAAGCCCAGACCTCAATCCAAATGAGAATCTGTGGTATGACTTAAAGATTGCTGTACACCAGCGGAAAACACATCCAGCTTGAAGGAGCTGGAGCAGTTTTGCCTTGAAGAATAGGCAAAAATCCCAGTGGCTAGATGTGCCAAGCTTATACAGACATACCCCAAGAGACAGGCAGCTGTAATTGCTGCAAAAGGTGGCTCTACAAAGTATTGACTTTGGGGGGGTGAATAGTTATGCACGCTGTTTTTTAGTGTTATTTCTTGTTTGTTTCACAATAAAAAATATTTTGCATCTTCAAAGTGGTAGGCATGTTGTGTATATCAAATTACACAAACCCCCCCAAAAATCTATTTTAATTCCAGGTTGTAAGGCAAAAAAATTGGAAAAATGCCAAAAGGGGGGTGAATACTTTTGCAAGCCACTGTACTTCTCTGTAAACAAATTAACAACGGACTTTCAGCATGCTTATAGAGAAGGGCACTCAACATGTACTGCACTGACACAAATGACTGATGATTGGTTGAAAGAAATTGATAAGAAGATTGTGGGAGCTGTACTGTTTGATTTCAGTGCAGACTTTGATATTATTGACCATAACCTGTTGAGAAAATGTACAGCACCAGTCAAAAGGTGACACACCTACTCATTCCAGGGGTTTTCTTTATTTTTACTATTTTCTACATTGTAGAATACTAGTGAAGACATCAAAACTATGAAATAACACATATGGAATCATGTAGTAAACCATATATAAACCATATAGTAAACCATATGCCATATGATAACCAGATATCGTTACTCCATTGATTTTCCCAAAAAGATAGAGCGGAAGAACAAGCATGAGTCTCTTGTAGAAAGTAAAAGTCTGCATTAAACCGTTTGCAATACAGGAAAATAGCCTTACGTTTGAGTAAATTACGAATACCACTGACATTAATTGAACAAAGAGATAGACATAAACATCAACCAACAACCTTATAAGCTTTTCCTAAGGATATGTAACTCAAAAGGATTTCCATCCCATTATTAACCTCTCCAACAAAAACAAACAAATACTGGTCATAAAGTTACCAGTATTCTTACTCCCACAAGGGGGAGACATTGTGTAGACTTTACAATAAGCAGTTATTCCCCTATAGTTAGTGTTTAGTTTACCAGTTTTCATGTCAGCCTTTTCTCATTCAAGTGTTTGTGTATATTTTTTTTATAATAAAAGGCTGCTTTTCACCTGGCAGTTAGGCAGCTTTTTGGCCTGCCAGTTCTGTCCGAGTTAGATTCTGGCTCTCTCTCAAATGTTCTGATTCGGCCACATTTCTTTCCCATCGATGATCACTCTTGCACCGACAAAAAAATGAGGTTTTCCCTGCCTTTCGAGCTGCAGCCACATCGGCCACAATTTCTCTCTTGTCACTTTGTCCGCTGAGGTCAGATCCTCCGTGAACCTCAATTTTTGCTTGATGAGGAATTCACAATTCTTCGCTCGCCTCCAGAGAAGATCCTGTGTAGATCTGTTGGTGAACCGGATGATGGTTGTCCTCTGTCTCTTGTCTTGATCACTGAGTCTTCCCAAACGATGAACGATGTCTACATCTTCCTGAAGTTTGGCTTTTGAGTCGGGAATGTCAGCTCCACAGATGTCAACAACTCTGCATTTGATGTTCTCACCCTCCTGCTCTGGAATTCCATGGAGCCTCAGGTTCCACCTGCGCTGGTATCTCTCCGCCTCATTCACCTTTTGCTAGAGTTCAGCCCCTTTCTCAACATTTTCATGGCAGATAACTTCCACTTTCTTCATGTCACTTTTGAGAGTTTTCACTTCTTCAAAGATAAAGTCAACAGATTTTTTCATGGCCTCAATTTTCATTGTATTCTCCCTCACCATGTCCTCCAAGCCACTTGCCCTTTCATCTATCTTTGCTGTTAAAAGCATTACAATATTGTTTTGCATCTCAAGAAGTGACATACCCTCTTGGCCTCATCTTTTTCCCCTGGGGCTTGACTGGAGTGCCGGAGTCATAAGGTAACGGCCTGAGCTGTGGACTGGAGGGGCGCAAGTAGTGAGCATTGTTGTCCGTGCTCACCACATTTTCATCACCCATTGCAGTATTTCTCCCCACAGTTACATTCTGAAGAGGAGTACCCAAAATTATACCATCTTTTGTGGTTAATTTTCCATCTGACGATCTCCATTTATTTTCTTTTGGTTCTGGAAGTGTCCATGTACGTTCGACAAGTTAGATTTCGAGCTAGCTATCTAGTGTTGTCGTAAACTAAACTAAATCATATTCATACTGGGTTTTATGACCGTAGAAATGACCAAATGGTCATATTTGGGTAAGGATATCCAATAATTCCTTCAGCTACCAAAACAACTTATCTGCACTGACCGCCTCCGCATCTTGCGCGCCCTCCGTAAATTGTATTTTGTCTGTAATGTGTTATTTCGTTATATGTCAGAGCCCAGTAAGACTAGCCATTGGCGTCAGCTAATGGTGATCCTAATAAATCAAATTAAATCAAGCCCGCCCCCAATGACGCCGATGGTCAAAAGATCATCTTCCTGTGTAAGTGTCTCTGAGGAGCAAAGTTGTGACAAAACATTTATGAGAAAGTGTCACATTTTGCAAATATAGAGGCAATCAAAACGTGATGGAAAACACATCACCATAAATAAAAAGACGTGTTTATTTATAATCAAATGTAAAATATGAAGACAGTAAAAAAGTACATCCTTTATAAATATTGTGTCTGCTTAGGGCAATCAACATTTTCATTTCATATCCAGCATATCATTATTTTCTTGTTACAATACCAGGGGCCTCATGCACCCATTATTTTAGAGGGGTCATATAGTACACGAGGATGGATGGTGAGGGGATCTGAGAATTCTGAGAAGTTGGAGAGTTTTGCATTTTTCAAACACCTGAAACAGCTTTTTCCTGCAATATGGAGCCATAATTGTTATGCCTAATTCTATGTAACTATATTATATTTTTCTGCATAGGTTATTTAACCTGTTCAATTGTCATTTTAATTAATGATGCACATTGATTCTTTAAGAACTTTTATATCTTAATAAGAGTTTAGTACAACTGCCACACTGGTATATAGTCTCATAACCCAAGAATTAAAGACATTTTTGTATTTTCTAAAGTCTAGCAACCTTGCCAGCAGACATTCCAGCTAAGATAGTTAGACAAGCTACTCTAACTTGATGGATAGCCTGAAATGGCTGGCATAAATATGAGGTTGGGAGATTAGGAAACTATCCATAATTATTGGGACAGTGAAGCATTTTTTATTTTGGCAAAATACTCCAAAAGTTTGGATTTGAAATCAAACAATGACTGAGGTTAAAGTGCAGACTGTCAGATTTCATTTGAAGGTATTTTCATCCATATCGGGTGACCAAAAGTATTGGGACAAATGTACTTGTATGTGTATTAAAGTAGTCAAAAGTTAAGTATTTGGTCCCATATTCATAGTACGCAATGACTACATCAATCTTGTGACTCTACACATGTGTTGGATCCATTTGCTCTTTGTTTTGGTTGTGTCAGACTTTTGGAGTATAGAGCCAAAATAAAAAATGCTTCACTGTCCCAATAATTACGAAGGGCACTGTAGCTGGCTAGCTCAAGTCAACTTCATAAAATTGCTAGGTGGCTAGTATTACAGAGAAACAACAAAACGTGTTTTATTTACTTATCAAGAATGCATACATAGCGTGATCAAATGTATTTTCATACATAGCTCCTGTGAGACCTGCCCATAACCGGCAGTAAGAATCAACTGTGATTCACTCGACACTCCTCCTCCACTGACAATACTCTCTGCACGCATATCTTTGGTCTGTGATACACCTGGGAAGGAACCACTTATTGGTCCAGACTATGTGGCCCCTCCGCAACATAATGCTGACAGATCTTTTTTTAAATAATGATGAAAATATGTGGGCTCTCTAGGTTTATTCCTAGGTTCCTGCCTTTCTAGGGAGTTTTTCCTAGCCACTGTGCTTCTACATCTGCATTGCTTGCTGTTTGGAGTTTTAGGCTGGGTTTCTGTATAGCACTTTGTGACATCTGCTGATTGTAAAAAGGGCTTTATAAATACATTTGATTGATTGGCTTAAAAATTATATTTAGTAATTAATGTAACATCTGAGGAGGCACGTGCGCTTGTGCCCCCTATGAGCATGACGCCTCTGACAATACTTTCAAGTAACACAAGACCCAATTATCCATCCTTTTGCTAATGGAATACCCCCCAACACACCCATATCCTTCAAAACGACACCTCGTATAGTACCGTTAAATTTACTCCCTTCAGAAAGATGTCCCACTCTGTTTCACACTTACTCAGGTCTTAATCAGAGTAGCTGCATTGGGTTCAGGAAAGTGGGAAAGCTGCAGTACTGGTTGCAAACCCTTAGTTTTATACCATGTGGATGGGCAGATAGATCCACACAGTGAGAGGGGAATGAGACTATCCATGCCTGTGTAAATCTGTGTGTTCTCTACTGGTCCTGTTTCTTGGGTATTCTACAACAAGCTTTTATATGCAGCACCCTTTCATTTTGTACCTGAAAAAGTACAAACTTTTTTTCCCATTATAGACAATTCATAACTGCCACCAGCAAGTGACTCCAAATCAGAGTAACTGCTACAGCTAGGGGGAAATACTAGACATACATGCTGTCACTCACAAAGACACATTCATTTATGCATTTACGCACAGCGAGTGCTGACACGCACACACACAAAATATTACGTGAATGATCAGGAAAGTGTGACAGACAGTAGGTAGGGCACACAGGGGTGTGATAAGAACCACATTTGATCCCTGACTTCCCAGCATGCAAAATATTAAACAACAGTCTGAGCTATGGGGTGTGCAAGTGTTGTTGGGGGATAAAGTACAGTACATGGACTGATTCATATTGATTCAAGATTTGATCACAAGGAAAAGAAAGACACCACTATTGATTGGACCCACCACAGTGATACATGCTACACTGGTCTCTCCTTCCTTCCTTCCTTCCTTCCTTCCTTCCTTCCTTCCTTCCTTCCTTCCTTCCTTCCTTCCTTCCTTCCTTCCTTCCTTCCTTCCTTCCTTCCTTCCTTCCTTCCTTCCTTCCTTCCTTCCTTCCTTCCTTCCTTCCTTCCTTCCCTGTGTGTTTATATGTTTATAATGGAGAGATGGAGGAATCATGTTGTGCCTTCAATTGACCATAATGCATTCCATCTTGGGGTTGATGAAAGAGAAGCCCGCAAAGGCCGCCTGGTCCATAGAGTCAATCAGGTTCTTGTCCGCGTGGGAGAGGCGGGGCTTCTCACGCAGGAACTCCCGGTCAAAGTTGCTGCAGTCATTGGGCGCTTTCTGTGCTCAGCAGAGAAGGGGTGTCAGTTCAACAAGTGACCAATAGAAACATTCACACCACAACTCCAAATAAGTAATTCACAATGGCGTAAACAAATCAAAAGCATCCGTGTGTGAGTTTCACTATCCACATCAAAGCCAGAGAACCAGATCGTACCACTTTAGGTTTGAAGGGGGGTTCCAGCTCTCTCTTCTCCAGGGCAGGCCAATTGAGGGTCTTGAAGAAGGAGTGTGCTTGGATGTTCCCCACCACCCCTAGTCTGTTAATAGGGTCTCGTTCAAACAGCTGGGGATCGAGCACAGAGACGCACAAGAGCTTAGAAACATGCATCCCATCTGAGATGTAAGGTGTGTGTGTGTGCAGAACTTGAGCTTGTGAGTGTGTAGGTGGGAGGGGTCGAGAGGGTTATACTGTAATTGCAACATTGCTTGCATATTTATGGGAAAAAAAACTTTTATTCACGGGCAACGTTGTGACATTCCAATGCCTGACATTCTCTGTATGTCTAGGTGTGACTAAACTCAGCAAAAAAAGAAACGTCCTCTCACTGTCAACTGGGTTTATTTTCAGCAAACTTAACATGTGTAAATATTTGTATGAACATAACAAGATTCAACAGCTGAGATATAAACTGAACAAGTTCCACAGACATGTGACTAACAGAAATTGAATAATGTGTCCCTGAACAAAGGGGGGGGGGTCAAAATCAAAAGTAACAGTCAGTATCTGGTGTGGCCACCAGCTGCATTAAGTACTGCAGTGCATCTCCTCCTCATTGACTGCACCAGATTTGCCAGTTCTTGCTGTGAGAAGTTACCCCACTCGTCTACCAAGGCACCTGCAAGTTCCCGGACATTTCTGGGGGGGAATGGCCCTAGCCCTCACTCTCCGATCCAACAGGTCCAAGACGTGCTCAATGGGATTGAGATCCGGGCTCTTCGCTGGCCATGGCAGAACACTGACATTCCTGTCTTGCAGGAAATCACGCACAGAATGAGCAGTATGGCTGGTGGCATTGTCATGCTGGAGGGTCATGCCAGGATGAGCCTGCAGGAAGGGTACCACATGAGGGAGGAGGATGTCTTCCCTGTAACGCACAGCGTTGAGATTGTGTGCAATGACAACATGCTCAGTCCGATGATGCTGTGACACACCGCCCCAGACCCTCCACCTCCAAATCGATCCCGCTCCAGAGTATAGGCCTCGGTGTAACGCTCATTCCTCCGACGATAAACGCAAATCCGATCATCACCCCTGGTGAGACAAAACCGCGACACGTTAGTGAAGAGCACTTTTTGCCAGTCCTGTCTGGTCCAGCGACGGTGGGTTTGTGCCCATAGGCGAAGTTGTTACCGGTGATGTCTGGTGAGGACCTGCCTTACAACAGGCTTACAAGCCCGCAGTCCAGCCTCTCTCAGCCTATTGCGGACAGTCTGAGCACTGATGGAGGGATTGTGTTCCTGGTGTAACTCGGGAAGTTGTTGTTGCCATCCTGTACCTGTCCCGCAGGTGTGATGTTCGGATGTACCGATCCTGTGCAGCTGTTGTTACACATGGTTTGCCACTGTGAAGACGATCAGCTGTCCGTCCTGTCTCCCTGTAGCGCTGTCTTAGGCGTCTCACAGTACGGACATTGCAATTTATTGCCCTGGCCACATCTGCAGTCCTCATGCCTCCTTGCAGCATGCCTAAGGCACGTTCACGCAGATGAGCAGGGACCCTGGGCATCTTTCTTTTTGTGTTTTTCAGAGTCAGTAGAAAGGCCTCTTTAGTGTCCTAAGTTTTCATAACTGTGACCTTAATTGCCTACTGTCTGTAAGCTGTTAGTGTCTTAACGACCGTTCCACAGGTGCATGTTCATTAATTGTTTATGATTCATTGAACAAGCATGGGAAAACAGTGTTTAAACCCTTTAACAGGAAGATCTGTGAAGTTAATTGGATTTTTACGAATTATGTAGAAAGACAGGGTCCTGAAAAAGGCACATTTCATTTTTTGCTGAGTTTACGTGTGAATGTCTGTGTGTGCATGGTTAGTGTGGATGAAAGACAGGGGAGATTGCAAGATTACATTGTTTACTAGTGGAGCCCCATCTGCCACCTACTGTCACAGACATACAACATTGTGAAAAGGAGGTCAGGGGTCAGTGAGAGAAGAGAATGAGCAGCAGCTTCACCCTCTCCAGCAGGTCCTTGGCCTCCTTGGTGAGCCAGCCAGGGTAGTGAGGCACGTCCATCCTGATGGACTCAAACAGCTCTTCCTCGTCATCACCCTGGAATGGCGACTGGCCAATCAGCATCTCATACACCAGCACCCCAAACGACCACCAGTCCACGGAGAAGGTGTACTTCTGTCCCAGCAGGATCTGAGGATGGACAGACAGAGAGACACATGTCAAGAGTCAACTATGTTAAGAGTTAACTACAGTCAGGATCAAAACACAGGCTAACAAATACAGGACAGAGAGTAAATTGCTTTAAACAGAATCCTACAAAACCCTATCCCGCATAGACACAGACAGTCACACAAACCTCTGGTGCGATGTAGTCTGGCGTCCCACAGAAAGTGGTGGCCCGATTTTCTCCAAACATGTTCTCCTTGCACATCCCAAAGTCAGCAATCTTAATGTGGCCGTCCCTGTCCAGCATCACATTGTCC
Source organism: Salvelinus alpinus (assembly GCF_045679555.1). NCBI lineage: Eukaryota > Metazoa > Chordata > Actinopteri > Salmoniformes > Salmonidae > Salvelinus > Salvelinus alpinus. Next base: position 17,003,780 of record NC_092097.1, read on the forward strand.
AGCTTCAGGTCCCTGTAGCAGGAAAGGGTTAGGGCAGGGGGGAGAGGGGTTCAATCAGTCCATCTATTAAGCACTAATACAGGGGTGAATCATGTACACGGCAATATCAGGCCATCGCAGTTCATGGAGCTCACCTGTAAATAATTCCTTTGGAATGGAGGAACTGCAGTCCAATTACAATCTCTGCTGAGTAGAACCTAGGGGAGAACAATGGTAGAGGCCAACTTACTTCTGTGTGCATAAACATTATGAAAGGCCTACAGTCTGCCCTTAACCTGCTATCAAACCCTCTTGGATGAGTTTTAAAGTAACATATGTCATGAAGTTGGCCTGGGGGTAGGTTTATGACTGTCATAAATACCTCTTCCCCCCTTTTTCCTCTCTCTACCCTACTGATGTGACATTTGAAAATCCTTTGGTTAACATAGAGATTCTGGGAACATCAGAAGGTGGGGGGAAATGAACTATATTCTGGTAATCCGACCAATTGAACATATGCGGTGGTACTTAATGAATATGATGTCAGTTCGGTTGTCATCTGAGACATTCTCATCAATAATAGGAGGACATCAACTCTACAGTGGAAAAGTCTGCACATTGTAGTTATCAGATTCACATGGAATTGTTGTTCAATTTAAGTGTTTGAATATAAAATTATTGGTGAAGAGATGAAATGTAATTTTAGCTTCCAAATGAGAGATTTGGGTTTTCATAAAGTTAGGGCTCTGCTCAATCAGTGGCCCGCCCCTATGAAGAGATAGGGGTTATAAAACTTTTCAAACACACCCTTCTCGCTCCACTATATAAAGCCTTGACGAAAATATAACCTCCTGTTCCAAGTACGTGAGGTCTGCAGCCTCTGCGTTAAAAGGACTAACATGTCAACTACAGAACTAAGCCAACCTCAGCGTGAGCTTTGGTTGCGAATGGTATGAACTTTGAACTCTTATTCACTACAGAAGTGATACCTCCTAGCCATTGAGTTAGCAACAGCAGCTGCAAACGTGGGCTAGGAAAGAACAGACAGAGAATCCCGTCTACCACACAACGACGTTACTACAACGTATCCAATTGACCAGCAGAGACATTCTTCAAAGGACAAAGGACTCGGTTGGGCAACACAGCCTTCCATCTACCACCAACCTACCGAAGTGCAGCTCAGAGTAAATATTTATTGCATTTTCCTTTTCCAAATGGGCGGTAATTTAGAATGCATAAGATACTGTATTTACGATAGCATGGCGTCTCCCTTTGTTCCTCAAGTCTTCCCGCTCTTTCACTCAAACACAGCCCCCTTTTCTTTTGTGTAACCAGCTGTCATATCTGTTCCGTCCGCAAGGGACGTTTTCCTTTATGACGTAATTTGTAATCAAGGTATGATTCATTCTGTGTATATGTAATTCTGTGTGATTAGTTAGGTATTTAGTAAATAAATAATTAAACCCAATTTTGTATTGCTGATTCAACTTGTTAGCCAGGGTGAGACTGAATTAAGGTGACGATTAATATTGACTGCTATTGATGTAAAATATGACTAGGTCTTTAAGAGTTTATTCGGAAGAAAACAGCTCTATAAATATTATTTCGTGGTGCCCCGACTCTCTAGTTAATTACATTTACATGATTAGCTCAATCAGATAATATTAATTACGGAGAAACGATTTTATAGAATAGCATGTCATATCACTTAATCCGGCATAGCCAAAGACACTACACATAACTACTTAGTGGCTGCTGGATGGTGAGATAGAACCTACATAACACTGTCACTCACGTGGCTCTGTGGAGATCAAAGCGACCCTTATCTTGTATGTGGAACATCAGATCCCCTCCATTCAGGTACTCCATCACGAAAAACAGGTGTTCCTGGGAAAACACACACACGCACATAATCCTATCATTTAAACTACCGTCTACACAGATAAGTATAGTGACACAAATCAGTCTGAGGGAAAATTGTTCACATAATGAAAGATAAAGCTAATGGAGAGGGGTCTCACCCTGGTCTGGAAGGTGGAGTAGAGGTGTGCGAGGAAGGGGTTGTCCCAGGCCAGGGCCAGGACTCTCTTCTCCACCATGGTACACTCCACATCATCATCCATCAGAACCACATCTTTCTTCAGGGCCTTCACAGCAAAGTATTCCCCTCGCCCCTTCAGCTCTGTCAGCAGGACCTGGAGCGCCATACGGGAAAGGTGATGCTGTTAGGCTGCATACTCCCAGAGAGAAAACACATGTTGAACAACTATGAGACCAGAGCAGGCCACTGAGATGCTATTGTCACTCCGACAATAGATAATAACATATACTAACTAAACACCTAAAGTAGGTCAGTTTGCAGCAGTTGAAGAGTGCCTTGGAACCTTTTAGATAAAGCAGTATTAGCATGTGACACTTGTGGGAAGGACATTGAGTGTGTGTGCATGGGTGTCAGTGGTGTGAGGGTAAATGTAGCAGAGTGGTTGGCCTGGGGCCTACATTACCTTGCCAAAGCTGCCCTTGCCCAGCACCTTGTGGAACACAAAGTCGTCGATGGTGAGGTGGATCGTGGGGGTGATGCTGGTGGGGGCAGGGACCTTACCACCCTCCCACAGCTTCTCATTGGCTTCTGTTGAACACACACACACACAAAGAGGGGCATAATATCAATAGATACATTTACACATGTAAAGACACAACAACAACAAAATATGGATAAGAAAAACAAAAAGTGTGGTTTACTTAAGCAATAAGGCTTGAGGGGGTGTTGTATATGGCCAATATACCACGGCTAAGGGCTGTTCAGGATACAGCCCTTAGCCGTGGTATATTGGCCATATATCACAAACCCCCGAGGAGCCTTATTGCTATTATAAACTTGTTACCAACGTAATTAAAACAGTAAAAATACATGTTTTGTCATATACCTGGGATACTTAAGCAATAAGGCATGAGGAGTGGGTGTGGTATATGGCCAAAATACCACGGCTAAGGGCTATTCTTTCGCAGACACAACATGGAGTGCCTGGATACAGCCCTTAGCCGTGAATATTGGCCATATACCACAAACCCCCGAGGTGCCTTATTGCTATTATAAACTGGTTACCAATGTAAGTAGAGCAATAAAAATACATGTTGTCATACCTGTTGTATACGGTCTGATATACCACAGCTGTCAGCCAATCAGCATTCATGGCTCGAACCACCCAGTTTATAAGGCAGAATACCGTGCTCTCAGCTGCAACAGTGACAGCTACTCACCACTAGGGTCCGCTACTGGGCTTTTGTCGTCCTGGTAGATTGGTCCTGGTAAGTCCTGGTAGATTCCAATGTCCGTTGACTCGGATTTGTTGGACTCAGACCTACTTATAGATTTCTGAGGAAGTAAAAATGCCATTACAATAGGTTTATGAATGTGCATTAATGATTCTAGAAAACACATTCATGTGTGTGAATGTGGGTAAGACAAAGTGCATATCCCTGCCTTTCACACCTGGCTAACTTGGTTGAGGGCCTCAGACAGAAGTTTCTGGTTGATTCCACAGAGATTGCCCACTTTCTTCTGACACTTGTGATGGATGTTCATGGAACAATCTGACAGGAGAAAGGAGAGAAGAGTAAGACACTGGTTGTGAAAAGATGGAGAGGGAAAGAGATAGAGGGCCAGAGCTAACAGATTGCATATATTGAAGATAGATGGCAAGAGACAGAGGGAGAGGGAATGAGAGAGAGGGGGCATCACACCCACCTTCACACTTGATGCCCTGCTTGACCATTCCCCACAGCATACTGCCACAGTGGTCACAGAAGGTAGGGCTCAAGTAGTTGTGGCTCTTGAAGCGATGCGGCATGTCGATCTTAAAGCGCTCCTTCTGGAACTGTAGACACAGAGCTCCCGTCATCAAAGAGACAGTCCATAGTACCAATGAGCACTGCCCAAAGACCTGGGAGTCTGTGGGGCCTCACAGCCCTTCTGAAACTCCTCATGGTTCCCCAAAGGGAGCAGGGGGCACTCACCTACACCCTTAACTGGTGGACTGACTCCACCCTCACAGCACTGACTGGCCTATAATTCCACCTACACACCCAGGGGAGCTCCCATACAGGCTGCAGACAGGGGACTCTGACCACTAACCCCTGAAGAGAAGGCAGATCTATCCTAGCTGCATCAGGTGCTGAAGAGCTGATCCTACTGCTGCAGATACTAGCAGCCTTACAATCTCCCTGGCTGTATACTTCATAAGCAACACTGCAACACTAGTTAAAAGTGCTCCACTACTGGTAACAACGGTCTTATGCTGAATCCACTGGCACTATACTGGCTACTTTGGTCCTGTGCTAGCTAAATTACAACTGGAACGGAGCACCACTGTTCAGTTTTAAACACGAGCCCATTTATTTGCCTGGCCTCTGATAGCCGTTGACCTCCCTGAATGGGTCTCGTCTTGCCGTTAAAGGGATGCAGAGAAACGTGACACAGTTCCCTCACAGCTGCATGACCGCGATGCAATCAGAGGAATTGTCGTGGGAAATGACAATCCAAGTAAACATATTGATCAAGGGAATTGCTCGGTTGAAAACTGATCTTCAAACACCAACTACTATTTGGAATGTATTCTGATAGGTGGTCATAATGCTTACCACAGTGTCTCTACTGTTCTCTGCTGTTCCGGTGCATCTCCCAATGATTTTGTCGATGCATTTCTTGTGGATAGCCGCGTTGCATTCTGAGGACAGAGATAAAGCCACATTAGGGCAAGCTCATAGTTAAGACATTCACCTATTGATGAGAAATGTGTATGTTTTTGGGAGTGAATGATTGCACAGCGAACGTTTAGGATGCCTCCAAGCTACAAAACAATGTCCATATAGTGGAAAAATCTAAACAGCAAGTGGTTAGAGAGACACTCACGTCGGCACTTGTAGCCTTGCTTGTTGAGTCCCCTGTTTGAAAAGAAAACAGGGTGCAAGAGTCATACAATACATTTCTAATCTTTGTGCACTTTTCCCAGAAGGTGAGAAAATCTCATGAAAAGTATTGATGGTGACAATAAACAGCAGTAGCTTAACAGGATGAAAGAGAGGAGAGACATTCATTCATCTTTTGCACAAACACCGTCCGCACACACTTCTAAGGCCAAAAGGGACATTGGTCATTCCTCAACCTGTCGCCATTAGGAACCAATAACAGTTTTCTTCTCTGGTAGGAAGGGGACAGCCCTGCCCTGGGGATTGTGCTGAGCCGCTGACCTTGTTGGAACACCCTGTGGGTTTTCCCAAGACAGTGACTTACAGAGCTCACATTACAGGTCGTGCCAGCCAGTCTTATTGTTATTATTGGCCTGGCTACTCCAGTCAGGGAACAATTAGGGCTGCTAATCGGTCTACTTAGAGACCCCATGTGGGCTGGTTTTGGGGTAATCAGTCAACTCTCTCTGTACTCTGGTTTACTGCTAGGCCAAGGCATAATACCGTTTGCGTGTAAAACAAACAACTACACAAGTAAACCAGGTTGAAAGCCCACTGTTTGATGCAGTAATGACGTGTGAGAAAGTTATGCTCTTTTTCCATGGTCAGTGTGGAGGTCAGTATGGATGGTATTCTACACCATCTTGCCTATGCTGCTCGGTCATCGCTCATCCATATATTTATATGTACATATTCTTATTCCATCCCTTTACTTAGATTTGTGTGTATTAGGTAGTTGTTGTAGAATTGTTAGATTACTTGTTAGATATTACTGCACTGTCAGAACTAGAAGCGCAAGCGTTTCGCTACACTCACATTAGCATCTGCTAACCATGTGTATGTGACCAATTTGATTTGGTCATGGTGGTGTTAGGATAGGTTTTCTCCATCTCTCACCAGACAAACTCCCTGCAGACAGAGCAGAAGGTGGGCTGTCCGAAGAAGGTGGCGGTGAATTCATGGTTCTTGATGAAGTGCACCTTGGGCTGTTTAATGGCTTTCCTTCGGTTCAGTGTCATCGGCACGTCCTCCCCTTCACGTGTCTTCACTGTCGATTTAAACGCTGCTGGGGACACATGAAAATGTTAAAGTTAATGATTCTATGTACTCAATCATACCATTGTGGATGATATTGAGACATTTTGTTACAGTAGCTAGGATTCCATCCAATTTGCGACAGATTTTCAAGCAAATATAAACAAATCTGCATAAAACAATATGCACATTTTTAACCAGAATGTTTTTCCATCAAAATTACTTTTTGCGTATAAAAGGCTGTCCGTGTTGATGTAGTACACATAAAAATAACTTTTTCTGTTAAATTCCCATGTACCAAATGAAAAATAGAAAGTTAAATGGGTTTCCATCGCATTTTCAACTCTACTGATGGTTTTATCACAACAACTGTTGCGTTATATAGCGAAGGTGGCTACAATGGTTTTGACACGTGCACTTTAAATCATCATCTTGCAGCGGGTAGGCTACCTACATTATGAGATTATTATGGTTAACAGTGATATTATTTGTATTTGTCAAACGGCAGCCAAGCATCGATAATCATATCACCAGAATAAGACCCTCGATATTTATTGTAAAGGAGCATCAAGCTCATCACCTTGCACTTTCACCACCCTGTGAAGTTCTTCATAACTTATTTCATCTGTAGCCTAATAAACTGTATGGTTTCCCGAGTCATAGTGGGAAGACCACACAATATATCATCGCATGACTCCAAGTTTACTTCAATATGATGGTTTATATTTCAATATTTGCACATAAAAGGTGTTTCCAATCACCATTTCTCGCATAATACATTTTATAGAGACAAAAAGATCCCACCATGTCGAACAAACAAATTGTCTGTTGGCATTTCCATCAGCCCGGTCGTGACTTTTTTCATGTGTCAGGTAAATCATCTGCATGAAATGGTGGAAAACTGGTGATGGAAACGTTGTTACAGTGTTGTTGCTACAAATGGCACCTTGGTAAAAAAATAAATACATGGAATTGCAAAAAATCATGCACCTTGTATCTACATTGTTATATTCTAAACGTGCATAAATTGAGTCTCAGAGTTAGAGATGATCTATTTGCTATAGAAATACCATTTATAAAACATGAACCATCAAATTGGGATAGATTAAGGAAAAGAGATCTAAAGACTGAGGTCACACTTGTTTGACTTTCAGAGTAAACCGTGACGACCTTCTGGGAAATGTGGCTGCAGCTGGCGGAAGCCAAGGGGCCTGGGTCAAAGGTCATGAAAAGAAAATGAGAGCGGCGTGAGAGAGGTAAACAAAGAAAATAAAAACTGATATGAGGACTGTGAGAAGACACAAAAGAGAGTGAGGGAGGACACAGACAGACGGGAAGATGAATAGATAGAGAAGAAAAAAAAACATCTCATTCCATTGACTGGTGTGTATGTTTAGAGAGGAGTTGCTCCTGCCTGCCAACTCTGGATACAGGGTGGTGACAGAGACAGGCAGAGAGGGCTACTCAGACACACAGGCCTAAATATACCACAGTCTGGGCTGCATTTCAGGAAACCTGCAGAGAGAGGGGTGTATGGATGCTGCTCCAGCCTAGCCCGGGCCAAGCCAGAGCAGTTTCAGCCTGACTGGGACACTCCCACATACAGCCTCCCCCTATGCCTGGGTCATATGCCAGCTGTAGATACACACACTCCCCCTTTCAGGGCCTGCAGTGCTTCTGGGCTAGGCTGAGCTCAATGTGACGAGCTGGCCTGGCAGACTCGTGCAGCAGCATATTTCTCTAAATCAAATCAAATATATTTCTCACATACAGACTTTACCATGAAATGCTTAGTCTTTTCCAACAATGCAGTTGCAATGTAAGAAAATTAACAAATAGATAAAAATAAAATATTAACATAATAAAATAACAATAACGAGGCTATATACAGGCTATATGTAAGGAGTACCTATAGAGTCAGTGTACTAGAGTTTGAGGGAGTTGGGTGAGTGATTGAGGTAATATGTAGGTAGGGGGTGAAAAGCAGATTAAGTGTTCAGCAGTTTATTGGCTTTGGGGTAGAAGCTGTTCAGGAGCCTTTTGGTCAGAGACTTGGCGCCCCAGGACTACTTGCCGTGCGGTCGCAGAGAGAACAGACAAAGTTGGGTGGCTGGAGTCTTTGACAATTTGTAGGGCCTTCCTCTGACACCACCTGGTATAGAGATCCTGGATGGCAGAGAGCTCGGCCCCAGTGATGTACTGAGGTATATGCACTACCCTCTGTAGAGCCTTGCGGTGATGTAGCCAGTCAAGCCTACCGGCTGTTGCCTACCCTCACCACCTGGGGGCATCCCATCAGAAAGTCCAATATCCAATTGCAGAGGGAGGTGTTTAATCCCAGGATCCTTATTTTAGTGATTGGAGGGCACTATGGTGATGAATGCTGAGCTGTAGTCAATGAACCGCATTCTAAGTGTTCCTTTTGTCCAGGTTGGTAAAGTGCAGTGTGGAGTGCAATAGAGATTGCGTCATCTGTGGATCTGTTGAGGCGGTATGCGAATTGGAGTGGGTCCAGGGTGAGCATTTTCTTGTTTGCTTATGGTCTTATACAGCTCGTTGTGTGCAGTCTTAGTGCCATCATCGGTTTGTGGTGGTAAATAGACAACTATAAAAAAAGAAAACTCTCTTGGTAAATAGTGTGGTCTACAGCTTATCATGAGGTATTCTAACTCAGGCGAGCAGAACCTCGAAACTTCCTTAATATTAGAGATTGCGCACCAACAGTTTCTCTGATCACGTTGATAGGATCGTCTCGAACGGAGCTCATCCAGTTCTTTTCCAATGATTGCACGTTTGCCAATAGAACGGAGGGTAATGGCGACTTATCCACTCGCCATCGCAGTCTCGTTAGATATCCGGCACGTCAACCTCTATAGCGCCGCCGCCTCCGAGTGACGGGGATTTGGGCCCGTTCTGGGATGAGCATTATGTCCTTTGCCTCTGATTCGTTGAAATAGAAGTCCTCAACCAAATCAGGTTATTGATCTCTATTTTGATGTCCAGAAGCTCTTTTCAATCATATGAAATGATGGATGAAACATGTTAGGAGCAGCACAAAAGAAAAACACACAAAATAGCACATTTGATCAGGAGCAGCTTTGAGTATGACTATCTGAGGCCTCCCGAGTGGCGCAGTGGTCTAAGGCACTGTATTGCAGTGCTAGAGGCGTCACTACAGACGGTGATTGGGAGTCCCATAGGGCGACGCACAGTTGGCCCAGCGTTGTCCGGGTTAGGGGAAGGCCTGGCTGGGGGGGGTTTACTTGGCTCACCGCGCTCTAGCGACTCCCTGTGGCGAGCCGGGCGCCTGCAGGCTGACCATGGTCGTCAGTTGAAAGACTATTTCCTCCCACACATTGGTGTGGCTGGCTTCCGTGTTAAGCAAGACGGGTGTTATAAGAAGCGCGGCTTGGTGGGTCATGTTTCGGAGGACGCATAACTCGACCTTCGCCTCCCGAGCGTGTTGGGAAGTTGCAGCAATGAGACAAGATCGAAAATGTGGGAGAAAAAAGGGTGTCAAAAAAAAATCTAAATAATTATAATAATAAAAATGTTTAACTATTGGTCAGGAGCCCGTAAAACGGCGGCCATCCCCTCCAGCACGATTATCCATATACCACTAGAGGCCACTGTTTACTGTCTAACCAGTGTTTATGAGTGCTGGAGAGTACAGAGAGAGACAAAGACATACAGTAAGTGCCAGATTGAGAGCATGTATGTTTGGGCTACTACCTGCTGTGTCTGTGTCCTGCGTAAAGAACTGGATGGCCATTTGAACCTTCCCAGAAGGCTGCAGGTCTACCCAGAATTCAGCACAGCCATTGCCCTTCTTACAGCGCTCGGCCAGCACGGACACGCCCACCGTGGCCTCGGCCAATGGTTCCTCTGTGGTCTTCATCAGAATCACCTGCAGGACACGGCCCTCATAGATGTGGGCGTCGAAACAGGACTTCCAGGCTGGGTACATAGTGGGTTTCCTCTGGACCAGGGTCTTCCCCCGCTCTGGAGAGCGAGAGGAGCGAGGGAGAGAGATGAGTTACACTACTACATTCAGATTACACATGTGCATGTCATAAAGTGTGGTTGTGTACATGTGAAAGGGAGGGAGATAGAGAAAAAGGTGAGAGGGAGAGGTGTGTGTATATACAGTTTGGTAGTACCCTATGGGTAGTGCTACTGACCAGTGCTGAGGGACTCCTTCATCTTAATGGCACAGAAGGGAGCGTTAGTCAGGGGGGGCAGGACCCCCACATCAAACGCATTAAAGGCGATGCGCAGGAAGGGTTCCATGGTGACCACTCAGCCAGCAGCCTCCTGTAAAACAGACACAGTCAGGGTTACAATTATGAAAGACATAAGGTCGCACAGCACAAACAAACACTCATATCCTAAAAACACGAAGTAGCCTAGCTGTAGGCACAGCTGTGGGCCACCAAAGAGACAGGAAATACAGAGGAAGTGGAAGCTACCAGCTGTCACGTACCATGCTAAAATAAAACCCTACATTGCGACATCAGAGGGGTGAAAGACTCAGAAGAAGAAGAAATTCCTCTCCTGTCCCAGGGACTGTGTGAGAGAGTTAGAGAGAGAGCAATATAAGACAGCGGGAGAAGAAGAGACAATCAGACAGAAAATCAAAGGGATCAGAAACACACGCCACATTAAGTCACAGAGAGGGAGAGTGCTCTAAATTTGGTGCGCCGGCATTTCCTTTCCCTCCGCCAATAGTTTTTTTTGGCTGACTTAAGACACGCCATTGAGATGTAGTCCTAGGGGTCCTTTCCTGGGTCATGAGGCCAACCAAATCCCTACACCTGTAAAAACCTTCCCTATCGAAACCCAGAAAGGATGAGGTCGGTTTTGACGATATAGTGACTAAAACCTCTACCAAAGCGGAGACCAGGGGCATAGAGGAGACAAGGCTGTGAGACAGCTGACTGGATACACAGCACAGCAACACAAAAGACTGTGGCCAGCATGTTGATTGTGAACTCCACAATCCTACATACCACAAAAGGCCTGACAATGTTTCCCGTACAGCTTCAAAGCTAAACAAACCACATTTTTTCATGAAGGCTGCACATACTGTCAAAGGATACATGACGTTGGCTGGATAAATGTGAACTGGTAAGTCCAGTAAGACTGCTCACTCCTCAGCTTACTGCTACCAACAATTTGAAAGGTGACAGCCTAAATCTTCAGTTGCTTTTTAAGAATGCCATGTAGTTTCCCGGGTTAGGACACCTTTTGTTCCTACATGTCGGGGAATCAATGTCTTTCATAACCCAACAGGTCTAATTAGGGCTGGGAATTGCCAGGGACCTCACAATATAATACTATCACGATAGGTGCCGATACAATATGTATTGCAATTTGCACGATTGTCTTTGTATTGCGATTTCAATGTTCCAAATAAATTGCTCTATAAAAATAAAGAGAGTTGCACACTCTATATACAGTACCAGTCAACGGTTAGGACACACCTACTCATTCAAGGCTTTTTCTTTATTTGTACTATTTTCTACATTGTAGAATAATAGTGAAGACATGAAAACTACGATAACACATATGGAATCATGTAGTAAACAAAAAAAAGGGTTAAACAAATCAAAATATTTTTTATTTTAGATTCTTCAAAGTAGCCAGCCACCCTTTGCCTTGATGACAGCTTTGGACACTCTTGGCATTCTCGCAACCAGCTTCACCTGGAATGCTTTTCCAACAGACTGTGTGAAATCAGGCCTTCATGGTCGAATTGTTGCAAAGAAACCACTACTAAAAAGGACACCAATAAGAAGAAGAGAATTGCTTGGGCCAACAAACACGAGCAATGGACATTAGACCGGTGAAAATCTGTCCTTCAGTCTGATGAGTCGAAATTTGAGATTTTTGGTTACAAACGCTGTGTCTTTGTGAGACACAGAATAGGTGAACGGATGATTGCCGCATGTGTGTTTCCCACTGTGAAGCATGGAAGAGGAGATGTGATGGAATGGGGGTGCTTTGCTGGTGACACTGTCAGTGATTTTATTTAGAATTCAAGGCACACTTAACCGGCATGGCTACCACAGCATTCTGCAGCGATACGCCATCCCATCTGGTTTGCGCTTATCATTTGTTTTTCAAAAGGACAATGACCCAACATACCTCCAGGCTGTGTAAGGGCTATTTGACCAAGAAGGAGAGTGATGGAGTGCTGTATCAGATGACCAGGCCTCCACAATCACCCGACCTCAACCCAGTTGAGATGGTTTGGGATGAGATAGACCGCAGAGTGAAGGAAAAGCAGCCAACAAGTGCTCAGCATATGTGGGAACTCCTTCAAGACTGTTGGAAAATCATTCCTTGTGAAGCTGGTTGAGAGAACGCCAAGCTGCAAAGCTGTCATCAAGGCAAAGGGTGGCTACTTTGAAGAAAATATTTTGATTTGTTGAACACTCTTTTTGGTTACTACATGATTCCATATGTGTTATTTCATAGACGATGTCTTCACTATTATTCTACAATGTAGAAAATAGTAAAACTAAAGAAAAACCCTTGAACGAGTAGGTGTGCCCAAACTTTTGACTGGTACTCCATATATGAGTATGCGACTCTTTATTTTTTATAGTTTACAGTTTATTCACTGTTAGTCAGCACCTCTAAACTAAATTCATTTTTCTCTGTGTGTCCAGCTCATGCTTTACATTACCCAAATATATTGCTCATCATGTCTGCTGCAGAGGGACAAGAGAGATCCATGAGAAAACTGCTGAAAGTGTAGATTCTCCCACTATTTAAAAAGATAAGAGGGTGCAGGCAACTAGCGCAAAAATATTGCGAGATCGTCAAAACTATTCGATACATCGTCAAAAATAATATGCAGCTGTATCCATTTCCCCCCCATCACTAAGGCTAATGGTAAGTGAGTGAATGGTGAACTACCTTCTTACATCAGAATAGCTTTTTTAGGCCAAAACATTTGAACAGCGGAGCTACAGTTCGTCACAGAGTTAGCATGCCAAAGAGGCAGCATTAGCCTACATCATAATTCCCCAAGCAGCCATGAAATCCTACAGAATTCCTTCAAGAATTTCCACACAGCCATTTCTTGTGAGCTTTGTGTTGTAACTACCCCACTTTCCTCTTTTCAGTCTTTGTGGCAATACTCATGTGGATTAACAAACTGTGATTTCAGTGAAGTACTACTCTGTAACCCAACTAATGTGACATCTCGTGACTCAAGCCACTCAGAAGTCCTATGGCTGTTCTTAACAAAGCTCTATAGTGTTGGTACAGTGTGGTACTAGCTAAGGATATGATATGGTCTTACCCTTTAACTTCTCGGCATCACAGCATACAGTATGTACTGCCAATGTAGTGGTACAAGTGTCCTTGTGTGTAAAGAGATAAATCATTCAGACACTGCTTTGTGTTCATGCTCATTTTCACATTATTGCATGTCAGTCATTATCTGGGTTAGTCATGTAGACTGGAACACCTTGTGGCATTGAGGAGCATTCAGCTCAGTTACTGGTATTGTACATGTCTGAAGTCAGAACTGGTTCTGGTTTCATTAGGTTAACTAATTCTGAGAATCTGTAGTATTGTTCTTACTCATTTCCCTCTCCGGGACTTAAAGTGAACTGTGAATCTGATCCCATTGCGGGATAGTAGTTAGTGATATTGGGTGATATCCCGATTTTCATACCGTTTCTGTACCATACCAGGGTATACAGTATTACCAAATGTGCACACAAAACATGATAGGCAACAGGGATCTTGATCCAGGAGGGGATTGAATGTATCTGCTGTAACCAAGAAGCTTGACATCTAGCAAGTTAGCAAACCAAATGCATAGCTGGAGCCCTGAGCTGGATATAATTTATTTGACACATCTTAGATTTCTTATAGTTATACTTAACTTATAAGCAGTGACGCAGCACGTATTGAAAATCATACCGTCGGTATTTTGAAATACCCCGGTATACAGTATATCACCCAAGCCTAATGGCCTGAGGTCAAGAGGGCTGAAACAGTTGGGAGTGAAACTCTCCCACTGTCTTCCTCCGCCCACGCACTACCCATGTAGATAAACACAAAAGATATGGTTGCATGGGAAATTGGGAATCCCTGCTTCCGGAAGTAGACTTGAGTCGACTTGGAAATAAGCCCAAAAAGCAACTAAAAACTGGATGCCAGCGGTCTGAAACAGCTACAGTACATTGCATAACATTGATATATACCATAGACATAGTAAATACATTTGCGCTCTCTTGTAGACTGGCAGCCATATGCACACAATGTTGTAAAAGTTGTAAAAGAGAGAGCTGTTGTCTCCCCAGAGAGACTGGAAAAAATGTGCACAAGCAGCCAGGGAGGGAGTGTGCAAAAAAAACAGGAGAGGGGAAAGAGAGACGGAGGGAAACAGCGGAGGTGGGCAGCATACTGGAAGGCAGGCTAGTGGACAGGAGTGAAAATCAAACATTACCGACATATACAGTCTTCAGACCTCTCGAGAGTGGAGTCACAGAGACGTCCACTTGAAGAGGCCGTGGGTAGAATAGGTTTCTCTGTGTGTGTGTTTTCTTTAGGGAATATGACTTGGAGCCAGAGGGTCTCAACTGTGCTATTTAGATTAGGCACTCAAGTAACTATTTAGCTGTTGTGCTGAAATTATAGGGCCAGAGTAACCATAAATATAAAACTAAAATATCGCATTTAGGTACAGTACGTGTAAATATACACTGAGTGTACAAAACATTAAGAACACCTGCTCTTTCCATGACAGACTGACTAGGTCAACCCAGGTGAAAGTGATGATCCCTTATTAATGTCACTTAAATCCACTTCAAATCAGTATGGATGAAGGGGAGGAGACAGGTTAAGGAAGGATTTTTAATCATTGAGACAATTCAGATATGGATTGTGTATGTGTGCTATTCAGCGGGTGAATGGGCAAGACAAAAGTTGTAAGTGCATTTAAACGGGGTATGGTAGAAGGTGCCAGGTGCACCGGTTTGACTGTATCAAGAACTGCAACGCTGCTGGGTTTTTCACACTCAACAGTTTCCTGTGTGTATCAAGAATGGTCCAACACCCATATGACATCAAGCCAACTTGACTCAACCTTGGGAAGCATTGGAGTCAACATGGGCCAGCATCCCTGTGGAAAGCTTGACACCTTTTACAGTCCATGCCCCGACAAATTGAGGCTGTTCTTAGGGCAAAAGTGGGTGCAACTCAATATTAGGAACGTGTTCCCAATGTTTTGTACACTCAGTGTATATATCTTGAGGGAAGGAATATTCAGTGGAACAACACAGACCGGTATACATTCGTAGAAAGGTTGGCATTCAAGAGAGATGTCATTAGAGAGGGAGGCAGTGGCCTCAGCACTAAGCACAGGGCTCTGCCCAAGCAGGACTGGCAGGTTTAGACTGGGAGCTTCTGTTTGGCTCAATCATCATAAATCATCCTAATTATTAGCTGAACTGCTATCTACAGTATGGGACAGGGACAATGACAATGACAGTGCGTTTCCATCATGCAGTGTTTCAGTAGCTGTTGACTCCTGGCTGCTACCTACATACATGGATTAGTAATCTTTGCCTCTCATAGTTGGTTAAAGTCACATGATGCACACCAGATGTTATCAATGTCTCCGGCTGATGTCCACTGAAACACTTATCTTTCATCTTTTAGACTACAAAAGCACAGACACCTGCAACTTTTACATGTTGATGTTGGGACGGTGGCTGGAGATAATGAATTTGATGTTGAAAAAGGGTGAACATTCCCTTTAAAGCTGGAATCCTTAAATGGTGAAACTGCCACGTCCATTTGTGATATTACAATATCAAAAAAAGTTACTGAAAACAAAGAAAACCCAATAACAATTACAATGTCTGTGGGGCTGACAGTGGCGCCGTTTCCCTCTACTGTGGATGCCATATTTGGGACGGCAAGTAGCCTAGTGGTTAGAGCGTTGGACTAGTGACCGAAAGGTTGCAAGATTGAATCCCCGAGCTGACAAGGTAAAAATCTGTCGTTCTGCCCCTGTTCCTAGGCTGTATTTGAAAATAAGAATTTGTTCTTAACAGACTTGCCTAGTTAAATAAAATAAAAATATTTAAGAGTGGAGGAGGTTCCGGCCAATAAGGAGTTCCAGGAGAATACAGATGACTAGGTTTATAAAGGTGAACAGCTGAGGGAATTTCCATGTAAAAAGCCACAGTGAGCTCTAACGTAAAGTTTATAGGAGTACATCATATTTGGTTTCAAATGAAAGCTAAGGGTCTATCTTTTTTGGAAATGAAGGCATATGTAAAATGTTTCAACCATTTTCCATCCTAAAAATTAGGACTAACCTTAGATTTCTGGTCACACAAATGGAAAAGAGGTTTTAGGAAACATCTTGCAGAAAAAGTATTTTAAAAGTATTAGAAATACATCAAAGCACAATAATGTTGAAGAACCTGCCAACTACCAACATTTATATTTAGTTTAGCAGAAATAATGTTGAAGAACCCTGCCAACTACCAACATTTATATTTAGTTTAGCAGAAATCCTTTGCCTTCTGTAAATTGAAGAAATATTTCCTAGTGTCTTGTCTTTCGGTTACCAAAACCCCACAAATCTGTAAGATAATTTTCAAAATGTCATCCTTCATGAGGAGGGAGGATAATGAAAGTTCACAGTAACTAAAATGTGTCATTCTGTTAACAAAGCTGTCAACAAGGCAAAGGGCGACTACTTTGAAGAATCTCAAATATATTTTGATTTGTTTAACACTTTTTTGCTTACTACATGATTCCAATATGTGTTATTTCATAATGTTGATGTCTTCACTATTATTCTACAATGTAGAAAATAGTAAAAATAAAGAAAAACCCTTGAATGAGTAGGTTTGTCCAAGCTTTTGACTGGTACTGTACGTTTTTAACCTGAGCACTGCTGCGTGAGGGAGAGGCTGGCAGTCTATTGCTGCAGCTGCGGAGGTTATACGGGGAGAGCAGACTGAGGGAGGGAGAGAGAGAGAGACACCAAGGCAACTCTGCTACAGCAAAGAGTAGCTTGAGGCCACATGCTGCACATTCTCCCCAACCCCATTCCGATAAAAGAACAGCCTATCGGTTGGTTGCTCGTTGTAGACTACTCCTTCTCATTTTGCTAAATGTTATATTGCATTAGTGAACTCTCACTCCACCTGCTACACATTGAGCCTCTCTTTGCCACTTTGACTGGCCAACAAAAACAACAAGCTACACATGTGAAGGCTACTGGTCTTTTTTATGGCGGCATCAAACACACACATCATAAAAAAGACATTGAAAAGTTGTACGTTTTATTAAATGAATTATTTGAAATGTCATGGTATATCCTTGTATGTACCAATGTCACATGGATATTTTAATTTCATTTAGAAAAATAATTTTCAGGGTTAAAAATCAGGTCAAAATAGGCCTATATATATATATATATGAACCAATCAGACATCTGTTACACAAGTTTGGACAGTACAGTATAATTTACTCTACTGTACTGTGATGTCCAAACTTGTGAAACATAGACATCTTTGATTGGTACAGATTTGGTCCGGTCCGGACCATCCACATTTCTAAATGTTTTTTTTTGGGGGTGCTGAGCTCATTAGAATAATAGCCAGTGTGTAGAATAATACCCAAATATGCAAGGGAGGATATTACGTGTTTCTACCTTTTGTGTACCGATAAGGATACGTCACTATGAAGAGAATGACATTCATAATTACGCATTTCTGTATTGTACAGATCAGGGACCCATGACCTAATTCTGTTACCATCATTCTGTTACCGTGTGTTAATCGACTTCACTTACACGTAGTAATACCAAGTAGTAATAGGTAGTTCAACAACCCAACATTTTTTTCAAACTCAAGGGGTTATATCATAGCTGACACCCCATTCTTTCTGCAGAATTTAACTGTTTTTTTGGAAAACGTGGTCACAACTGAGGGAGATTTTACCGTCATTCTGTTACCAAATTTTACATCTGCACTGTTCTTTGAGTTCATGTGTTTTTGTAAAATGTTCTGTGGAAATTGTTAAAGGTACTCCTTGTGCATAGAGTTGAATGGTTTGTTTAACTTTTCCCATCAATGGATTTAGTTAGGAATACTTTTAAAGTGAACATTTGGAATTGACCAATATGTTCTGATGATGACAGAACTGAAGAAGAGATTTCCCACAGATACCAGGAGGTGCTTTTGGCAATAAAGCCTTATATAATGTTACTGTATAGAATACTGTCAGAGGTAGAGCTTCTTTAAAAACACCCTAAATCAAAGACCTAGTTTTCTGCTCTTATTATATAGATACAGGTGAAAGGTGGGACTAGGTGGGCAGAAAGACCTGCTTTAAAGGGGCAGGTCAGGGAAAATGTGGAGTTTTCTGTGTTTTATATATGCCCACAATATGAGATTGGAAAAATACTGTGAAATTGTGAAAATTATGATAATGCCATTTTAGTGTAAGAGCTGTTTGAAGACACCGGCTGAAATATCAGCTTGTTTGGCTAGGTGAGGTTTTTGGACGTATAATTTAATAAAAGAGAGTTAGCCCTGCTCTCTGCCAATAACATCTAGTTAAGGTTACACATCCCTCCCATTAGGCTCCTCCAATTAGGCCCCTCTCTCAGACCACTCCCAGACTGTCCGAGCAAAATTCTTGCTTAGAGAAATTGCATTTTGCTATGAAATAATTTAAAACAGCAAAGTAATTCATTGTTACCCAGAAATGATGTGATATTGAGATGCCCTGTGGATGCCATACTAAGATTTGTGGGAATCCTCTCTGACCACACATACAGCAGGCTGTTTTAGGACAAATGGGTGGAACCAAACAGCTGACCTGATGGTCTGTTTACTGTAGACGAATAAACAGTCAGTCTCATCTTCTTTTCTATCGCTCTATCAAACACGCTCTCTCTCATACTGTACACGGTCTGCTGCTGGGCTGGCTCAGGGTCTGTGTTGGTCCATTAATCAAAGTGCCTTGATGTGAATTCTCTGTTCAACAACCGAATATGGATCTGTCAATCTGTCTGTGTTCACAATGAGTGTGTAGAGTATGTGCACAGGCCCCATCACAACCAAATGTGCACTCAACAGGGAAATATGACAAACACAGCTGGTGCACAATGTTAAGAATGAATCTTACACAAACCATTTTCCAGGCAGTGGGATTCCTCGAGCACCAGGATTATGAGATTAGAACCCAGGCTATTCCATGCCAAGCTCAATTCAGTTCAAACAGCATTTTGTCACTCTGACTCCAAGACTGAGCAGCGAAGACTGTGTCCTCTGAACGGTAAAAGGCTCTGTGCTGTTGACAAAGTTCTACTTAGACCTAGATGGCCAGAGTGACTGGAACCTGAGATGTGAGAGCGAGGAGAGATGGGGGGGAAGAAACGTCTCCAACCAGAGGACAGGGTGGGTCTATTGAGCAGGGCCAGGCCCAGCCCTAGCAATTACAGTTAAGCAAACAGCCTCCACGCAATAATGAACCTGAACCTACGTCAGCCTGGATTAGATAATAGCTACTGTGTGTCAACTCAAAGAAGAATGTTTTCTACTGAAGTTATTGCTCATTGTGAGGACTGAAATTGCCATTTTGACTTTGGAAAAAAAGGGCGTCAGTGTAATTTACTACTCTATGTCTGTTAATACGTCATCTCTTTGTGTTAATATGGTTAAACTATATGGCAGCTGCTTGTGCAAGATAACCCTACGTCCTTACACACAACTAGAGCAATAGAGCAAGCATAAATTAGGTAGGGAGGGGGTAGTCTGATTTTGCCATACCTCAAAAATCACATTGTTGTTTGGAGAATTCTGTATTGTATTGAATTCTGAATTCTGTATTGAATGGTCCACTGGCTCCCAGATGCAAGATTTTGATTGGCTGTTACATTTCTTGGACCCTCCCTCTTCTGCTTGAACACTCTCAAAGAAAAGAGACATTTTGGTGAGTTTACCTACAGGCTATGGTAAAAGTGTAGTGTATCAAGTGTGGCCAACAGTCTGTGATTTATTGAAAGTGGATAAATCGATGGTAATAGTAGTTTCACAATAATCAAGGATCAGGTTTTTCTATTCTGAAGGAATAGCCGGCACATACACAGGTCAAAGTGAGAAGGAGGGTAAGAAATTTGCCAAGGGTGAATACACGATTGTCTTCTGGACTCCGAAAACTTTAATTGGCTCAGAGAAAGGGTGAGGCCTACTTCAAACGTCATTGTTCCACGAGCGTCTCATTGGATTGGCTGTCGATGAGGTCCACACTATGGTTCAATGGTGATTTGTGTGTAACAAAAATGGGGTGGAGGGGGGATGGAGGTACGGCTATGTGGTGAGAGAGGGAGTGGTGAGTGGATATGGTTGCCGCTATGTGGGGTGGGGTGCATGCCATGTGTATGTACCTATGATTTGATATGCCCTGGTATTATTTGACTTGTAAAATGAGTGTCTGATGTCTGTTATCTGCTAATTCTTTGATCAGTTGTGTTTGTGCATTTTAGTATATACACTACCGTTCAAAAGTTTAGGGTCACTTAGAAATGTCCTTGTTTTTGAAAGAAAAGCAAAAAAAATTGTCCATTAAAATAACATCAAATTTATCAGAAATACAGTGCAGACATTGTCAATGTTGTTAATGACTATTGTAGCTGGAAACCGCTGATTTTTAATGGAATATCTACATAGACGTACCGAGGCCCATTATCAGCAACCATCACTCCTGTGTTCCAATGGCATGTTGTGTTAGCTAATCCAAGTTTATCATTTTAAAAGGCTAATTGATCATTAGAAAACCCTTTTCCAAGTATGTTAGCACAGCTGAAAACTGTTGTCCTGATTAAAGAAGCAATAAAACTGGCCTTTTCGACTAGTTGAGTATCGGGAGCATCAGGTGTTCATGGGAGTGTCTCTGTTTATTGCACATCAGCCAATGAGGGTAACCGTGACAAAATTGTCAACAACTTTCTGAGCGCAATTCCCTTACTTTTCTGAAATGAGGAAAATAAATTCTGCTCTGCCCATTACTGAAATGAGACATGCAATAGCCCTACTGTCTATCACCACTGAGGTTTTGGAGGATAATGAACACTTGAGTGATGATGATTTATGACAATTTAGGGCTTTGGATTAATACTGTAGGTATTGTCTCATCTGCTTAACACTTCAAAAGGCTTATGGTATGTAGTCTAAGATATTATTGTTGTGGAAACAGGCCCTTTTACCATTGAGCTGTATGGAAAAGTAGAATGTATGCCATACACACACTGTAAATAAATCATTTAGCTTAAAGATTTGTTCTAATACTCATTTATCTATAGCAGTGGTTCCCAACCTTTTTCGGTTACTGTACCACTAACTGAATTATGTGCATTTTACCTGTAAGCCTATGGTCTCATGAATCCACCGTACCCCCTGTGGATAAGCCAAGTACCCCCGGTTGGGAACCACTGATTTAAAGTATAGAGTGGGCCAAGATGTGACCTGTCACCCATAGTTACCTGTTCATAAAGTTAATTTTTTTATCTTTCGCTTTTCACTTGACCAATAAAATCCAGATTTGTAATCATCCATGTTCAGTGGACTGTATGACATTATTGTAAATGAACTTGTAGTTGCCATTTCTGGATGAAACAAGTAAAGTGTACTACACAACTTTCAAAACAGAAAAAGTGTGGGCTTTCCCCCCAGTGTTAGCCTAGAGAATTGTGAAAAGGCTATAGCAGTTGTGTTACTGTTTTTGCAGTGTACACATCACAGCCCATAAAACATATTCCTATATAAAGTTTCAGACAGCAACAACAGGAACAATGTTAACAGTACATCAAATTGTAAGTAAAAATAATTACCAAAATAAACAGTAAAAAAAGGAACACAGAATATGTTCTATTCAAATAATTACACAAATTACACAACAAAGAATGTAACATTAGAAAAGTAAATACACATGTTTTGTGAGTCTACATTGTCATTGTCTTCTTTCCTCTTTCTTACATTACTTCTCTGTGGAATTGAAGATCATTTCCATTCTAGGGTCTCAGCACTACAGCTGAAATCAACTGTCAACGTTTGTGCCTCTGTCTACATGCCAAATGAGCAGACAGTTTCTTCTTCTCACGGTGTAAGTTCAGTTTGTGGTTGCTGATCCACCACACTAGTTCCTCGTAGTTCAATTTGTGCAACAGATTTTTTTAAAGTTCTGGAAGCTTGGGTAGCACCTTCCAGGTGTCAAAGCAAACACCTTCTGATCAAGAAGCACACATACTATATGTCTCAGATCTACTTGAGATTGAGTGCTTTCCAGACTCTGGCTTCAGCTAACAGTCATCAAATCACTGCATGAGGTCTGTCTGCTCTGCAACGGTCCTGCTGTCTTTCTGTGCAATGTCAAACTGGACATGGACCCCTGGATGTTGGATGAGGTATTTTGTGAGGCGCACATGGTGTTTGCAGTTCTTGCATCAAATACTTTGGTATTGCTCTGGGCTGACTATGTTGAAGACATATACCATTGCATCATATGATGCAAAATGCACCGTACTGGGATGATTTCTGTATTTTGAAAGTTACATATTTAGAAAACTTGATTGCTGACAAAGCAAAACATTTTGGGACTACGTCAACAATGGACTAATGAAACAAATACCAAAAGATAATTAAAAAGGACAATTCCACCCAAAAACTGTGATCACTTTAGTTGTCACTTCTAGCCGAGGTTGCACCAAAAACGATGCTTGTAGCAGTTGAATTCCTATATCTGGCGGCTGGTCATCTGTCTCTGGGTCCCTGAAAAGGCCTTGTCTCGCCGGAGTGTCAGTGCTTTCCTGAACAGACAGTCTTTTGGTACTTCTGGGGTTTGAGACAGCTGCAGCACACCTTTTCGTTCTAACTCTAGAATTTGCACTTTCCCTCACAAAACAGATAATTCTTACCATGTCACTGGCACATTTATATATATTGCATTCGGAAAGTATTCAGACCCCTTGACTTAATCACATTTTGTTACGTTACAGCCTTATACTAAAATGGTTTAAATATTTTTTTCCCTCATCATTCTACACACAATACCCCGTAATTACAAAGCAAAAACAGGTACATTTTTTTTTGCAAATCTATTAAAAATAAACAGAAATACTTTATTTACATAAGTTCTCAGACCCTTTGCTATGAGACTTGAAATTTAGCTCAGGTAAATCCTGTTTACATTGATCATCCTTGAGATGTTTCTACAACTTGATTGGAGTCCACATGTGGTAAATTCAATTGATTGGACATCATTTGGAAAGACACACACCTGTCTATATAAGGTCCCACAGTTGGCAGTGCATGTCAGAGCAAAAACCATGCCATGAGGTCAAAGTAATTGTCCGTAGAGATCCGAGACAGCATTGTGTCGAGACACATACAGTGGGGCAAAAAATTATTTAGTCAGCCACCAATTGTGCAAGTTCTCCCACTTAAAAAGATGAGAGGCCTGTAATTTTCATCATAGGTACACTTCAACTATGACAGACAAAATGAGAAAAAAACATCCAGAAAATCACATTGTAGGATTTTTAATGAATTTATTTGCAAATTATGGTGGAAAATAAGTATTTGGTCACCTACAAACAAGCAAGATTTCTGGCTCTCACAGACCTGTAACTTCTTCTTTAAGAGGCTCCTCTGTCCTCCACTCGTTACCTGTATTAATGGCACATGTTTGAACTTGTTATCAGTATAAAAGACACCTGTCCACAACCTCAAACAGTCACACTCCAAACTCCACTATGGCCAAGACCAAAGAGCTGTCAAAGGACACCAGAAACAAAATTGTAGACCTGCACCAGGCTGGGAAGACTGAATCTGCAATAGGTAAGCAGCTTGGATTGAAGAAATCAACTGTGGGAGCAATTATTAGGAAATGGAAGACATACAAGACCACTGATAATCTCCCTCGATCTGGGGCTCCACGCAAGATCTCACCCGTGGGGTCAAAATGATCACAAGAACGGTGAGCAAAAATCCCAGAACCACACGGGGGGACCTAGTGAATGACCTGCAGAGAGCTGGGACCAAAGTAACAAAGCCTACCATCAGTAACACACTACGCCGCCAGGGACTCAAATCCTGCAGTGCCAGACGTGTCCCCCTGCTTAAGCCAGTACATGTCCAGGCCCGTCTGAAGTTTGCTAGAGAGCATTTGGATGATTCAGAAGAAGATTGGGAGAATGTCATATGGTCAGATGAAACCAAAATATAACTTTTTGGTAAAAACTCAACTCGTCATGTTTGGAGGACAAAGAATGCTGAGTTGCATCCAAAGAACACCATACCTACTGTGAAGCATGGGGGTGGAAACATCATGCTTTGGGGCTGTTTTTCTGCAAAGGGACCAGGACGACTGATCCGTGTAAAGGACAGAATGAATGGGGCCATGTATCGTGAGATTTTGAGTGAAAACCTCCTTCCATCAGCAAGGGCATTGAAGATGAAACGTGGCTGGGTCTTTCAGCATGACAATGATCCCAAACACACCGCCCGGGCAACGAAGGAGTGGCTTCGTAAGAAGCATTTCAAGGTCCTGGAGTGGCCTAGCCAGTCTCCAGATCTCAACCCCATAGAAAATCTTTGGAGGGAGTTGAAAGTCCGTATTGCCCAGCAACAGCCCCAAAACATCACTGCTCTAGAGGAGATCTGCATGGAGGAATGGGCCAAAATACCAGCAACAGTGTGTGAAACCCTTGTGAAGACTTACAGAAAACGTTTGACCTCTGTCATTGCCAACAAAGGGTATATAACAAAGTATTGAGATAACTTTTGTTATTGACCAAATACTTATTTTTCCACCATAATTTGCTAATAAATTCATAAAAAATCCTACAATGTGATTTTCTGGATTTTTTCCCCTCATTTTGTCTGTCATAGTTGAAGTGTACCTATGATGAAAATTACAGGCCTCTCTCATATTTTTAAGTGGGAGAACTTGCACAATTGGTGGCTGACTAAATACTTTTTTGCCCCACTGTATGGGGAAGGGTACCAATTTTTTTTCAGCATTAAGGGTCCCCAAGAACACAGTGACCTCCATCATTCTTAAATGAAAGAAGTTAGGAACCACCAAGACTCTTCCTAGAGCTGGCCGCCGGCCAAACTGAGCAACCGGGGGAGAAGGGCCTTGATTGGGGAGGTGACCAAGAACCCGATGGTAACTCTGACAGAGCTCCAGAGTTCCTCTGTGGAGTTGGGAGAACCTTCCAGAAGGACAACCATCTCTGCACCATTCCACCACTCAGGCTTTTATGGTAGAGTGGCCAGGCGGAAGCCACTCCTCAGTAAAAAGGCACATGACAGCCTGCTTGGACTCTGACCATGAGAAACAAGATTCTCTGGTCTGATGGAACCATCCCTACGGTGGTTGTGCTCCCGAGAGGCGCAGCGGTCTAAGGCACTGCATCTCAGTGCAAGAGGCGTCACTACAGTCCCTGGTTCGAATCCAGGCTGTATCACATCCAGCTGTGATTGGGAGTCCCATAGGGCAACACACAATTGGCCCAGCGTCGTCCAGGTTTGGCCGGGGTAGGCCTTCATTGTAAATAAGAATTTGTTCTTAACTGACTTGCCTAGTAAAATAAAGGTTAACTGTAAAAAATATTTTAAATTACAGTGAAGCATGGTGATGCATGCTATGGGGATGTTTTTCAGCTGCAGGGACTGGGAGACTAGTCAGGATCGAGGGAAAGATGAACGGAGCAAAGTACAGAGAGATACTTGATGAAAACCTGCTCCAGAGTGTTCACCTTCCAACAGGACAGCGACCCTAAGCACACAGCCAAGACAACGCAGGAGAGGCTTCGGGACAAGTCTCTGAATGTCCTTGAGTGGCCCAGCCAGAGCCCGGACTTGAACCCGATCAAACATCTCGAGAGAACTAAAAATAGCTGTGTAGCGACACTCCCCATCCAACCTGACAGACCTTGAGAGGATCTGCAGAGAGGAATGTGAGAAACTCCCCAACTACAGATGTGCCAAACTTAGCGTCATACCCAAAAAACTTGAGACTGTAATTGCTGCCAAAGGTGCTTCAACAAAGTACTGAGTAGAGGGTCTGAATACTTATGTACATTTTATAATTATTTAGAATTTTTTATACATTTGCTAAAATTTCTAAAAACTTGTTTTTGCTGTCATTATGGGATATTGTGTGTAGATTGAGGAAGGAAACAAACAATTTAATCCATTTTAGAATAAGGCTGTAATGTAAAAAATTTGGGAAAATGTCAAAGGTTCTGAATACTTTCCCGAATGCACTGTATATACTTTTATATGAGTAGAAAATTGCGACAGGAGCCACATTCTGCTTTTGAAAATCCATCAGTCAGCGTGACAGGTCCCATTATCTCTTCTAAAGCCCGTGTGTAGTCAAGTCGCAATAAAGAAGATTTACTTTGCAAAAGGTTATGTTTGCTCCTGTTACAGTCGTACGGTTCACCACACACAAGGTACAGGCTACATCGACATATTTTGATGGGGTCTTAATCTGCGATTTCACAGCCATACTCATGCACAATTGCACCTACGACACTAATCTATTGAGCTCCTCCGCCCAAACAAGGCATTTGATTGGTTTGATGTGTTGCGAGGCACCACCGATTTAGACCAGGTTCCCACCGGTTGATTTTGTGCATGGGACTTCCCCAGGCTTCCCGTTTAGGGAGGAGGTTACAATGAATAGTGAATATTTAAAGGACACTTTTGTGATCAACTTGGAATATGACCATTCCCTAAAGTGTTCCACTTTCACCTAAGCTTTGACAAACAAAATGAATAAAAACTACCATGACATGCTCTCTTTAATGGTGACTACTGCTGTGGCAAGAAAGTATTACCATGATTTGATTTGACTACATTTGATAGTGTTACTAGCATTTTGGGCTTTTGATTCTATCTGGATCTGTCTTACAACACACACTGTAATATAATATGTAAACCCATTTCCACAGTTTTGCGTATCACTTTAACACCCCTTATAACTTTGAGTGTGAGGAAGTTTGTATTCTACAGTAGAGACTATACTGAGTAAATGAAAACCTTCCTTTCCCGTTCATCAGATGATAATGCATCACTCTACCTACGCCACACACACTGACAAAGGTCATGACAGCAGACACAGCCTAGAGCGCACATGGGCAGACACCAACACACACAGGTCAATGAGACATTCCAACCAGACAGACAGAGAAAGTCAGAGGGAGAGAGGTGGAATAACGAGTTCAAGGTCAGAGCAGCATGTCTGTGGTCATGGAGTGCTTTCGCATTCACTTTCCCCACTCTCAAATCAATACAAACACTTACACAATGTCTTTGTAATACATAAAGGGTTACACTAAATTGTTGCCATTATAATTTTTGAGCGATGGCCTTAAGGTTTTTGCCTGTGGCTATGGGTTCAAATGGTTAATTTTCGGTTTTTAAACAACTAATTGACCGATGTCGGTTCAATTATTTGAATTCCATTGCATTCTGTTTCCCCCCCCCTCTGTGAACTCGATGCTCAGGTTCTGTAGAGATAAATCAGATCAATCCCGAACTGTGCTATGTAGTAGGGAGTTGTAGTTTCCAACAAGCCAATATTCTACATAGTTTAGCACTGGAAATGTGGTAATTAACTACAATGCCCATAATCCATTGCACCTTTGCTTACTTGTCCGGTCTGTGTTGAGCAGACATGGTTAAACCGAGAGAAGAGAGAACGCACGAGAGGGATAGAAAGCAGTTACTTGCGAGGTATCTCTACCTGAAAATACATTATCTAAGTGATTGATAAAAGTATGCCTTATTTACTTGAAAGAACTACTAAAATAGTGATTTTGACAGCATAGGTAGCAGCTCTATACAAATGAGATTATTTATAATGAAATAAAGTCAAATAAAATAAATATTTTGTTAAAGTAAATGAATGGGAATAAATGGTAAATAAAATAAGGAAGTCACTACCATCGTGGGATTTTTATTATTTGTTCTATTCTGTGTTGTTACAGCATTCCACCCACATAATGCATAGTGATTTAATGTAAAAAATATAAAAATCTAGTTCCT
Organism: Salvelinus alpinus; assembly: GCF_045679555.1. NCBI lineage: Eukaryota > Metazoa > Chordata > Actinopteri > Salmoniformes > Salmonidae > Salvelinus > Salvelinus alpinus. The sequence continues at coordinate 17,031,874 of NC_092097.1, forward strand.
TCTGCATGCCTTAAACCTGCTCATTCACACTCAGTATAACTCATTAGTGTGTGTGTGTGTATGTGTGTGTGTGTGTGTGTGTGTGGTCGTGTAGGCGCCTCTCTCTCTCTGCGTTAAGGTATCCATTTCTGCTTTGCTCACAGTCGACACGGTCTTGATTACCACAAGCCGCAGACAGCACCGTGCAATGGCCAGACAACAGAAAGCACAGTGGGGACTGAGGTAGACCGACAAACAATACACCACAGGGTAGGATGGAGACAAGCATGGTGCTGAGAGAGATGCTAAATGATGTAAGAAGACAACATTGGGTGCTACTAGACTGCTGTCATCCAAGGTGGGTGACAGAGAGAACGTGTTTCGAGAGTGTCACTATAAGTAGCAGAACGTGTAAAAAAAAAAAGAAGCTAACTCATCACCTCTCTAACTGCTGGGATAAATAATGGAGTATGGGAGCGTGTTGTAGATTCAGCCCAATTACCCGTGTTTCTCTTCCACTCACTCTCGCTGTGTGTGATGTGCTGAGAGCCATGTCTGGGAGCAGTTATGGTCAAAATGAATAAATAATACATAATTGCCATGTAGCCTAAACCACAACAGAGCAGACAACAAAACGTCTGTGTTTGTGTGTTTTATAATCGTGTTTGCCACCCTGTCTGTCATACAATGCCCACAAACTGCGCATTACTCATTATAACAAGGTGGACAAGACCAGACACTAACTAAATCAGAGTGGGGGAAAAAGATCGTCATTAAATGAATACGTCCTTTTCCACACAGAAGATCATACAAAATGATTGCCTGATGATCTTCTGAACTTCCCAATAACTTTCTGGTGCATTTCAGTCACTTCATACCATACTTCCTTCAGATTGAAATAGTCAAAAGTACTGGCCAACGGATTAGTAATAGACTGTCATTGTCCCAATGAAAAAAAGTTAACATTGCCCGTTGATTGTATCACATTTTTACATGGTGGGGTCATTATTATTATTTGTATATAAAAATGGGCTCACTGGAGAAAAAAGTTTAGGAACCTCTGCTCTACCACCATCTCTCCTTCCTGAGATTAGGGACACAAAGACAGTTGCGCTTCGTAAAGATGACTCACCCTCTTAAAAGAGTTTGCCTTATTGGCTATGCTAGTGTGGAGAGTGTTATTATTTGTCTTTAGCCTCAGCTTAATAATTTGAGAGAGAGAATCAAAGCAGAGTTAATTATAAATCACATGTACAAGCACACACGTTGTGCTCTAGCAGATCCATAGAGGGTAGCTGGCCATATTTGTTGTGCTTCCTTGTTGATTAGTGCTGCATTGGGAGCTCTTCACTGAGCCGCTGTCACAACGGTCTCCTCATACCCAGATGCAAAGCAGAGTAGCCAATAGACACACCTCTCCTGTCTCCTACTGCATCCAATGCAGGTGTATAGGATTACCTTTACTGTTCTATTTTGGCCCGTCGAAGAGATAATGAAAAACTGTATCTGACAAAATATGTAGCCTGGGTGACACACTGTTTCTGCCTTAGTCGACTTGTTGTCTTGCCAAACAAATCATTGGCAAGGCAATGAAGTAGTATGGTCAAGTACAAAAACGGTCAGATTATGTATCAACTAAGGCTAACAGATACCAGATAAGACAGCAAAGGAGGAACTTCTTTCCTGTACTCTCTAAATGATGTGGCACAGACAGGGAGGAGGGTCACACACCACAACATTCTTCACTGGGTCTTGAGGATTCTGGATACCACGCTGTCTCTCAAAAACAAGGATGTGATGTGATTAGATAGCTACAACGAGCTGTGGCTCAAAGCAGTCAGACTTTCACGCTTGCCATACAGACTTGAAATATCTAGCCAATACATTTGGAATTGAATAACATTGTGTGTAAAGAGTTTGTCAGAGCTGTAACGATTTGACACTACGGCAAGTACAATACTAGTAGCAGTCATTGCTCCTGCTCGAGAGTCTACACATTCTGGGTGACGCGATACAACATCATCCTCTCACTGGCTTCTCCTCTGGCGAGCTCTCATTGGCTATTACTAATCACCGTTTTCAAATCTTGTCGTTACATCTCACTAAAAAGAACATAGCAGATATGAGGAAGCGTTTATAAAATATTTCCATCAACATTTCTACGGTCAAATTTTGTCTTGGTTACTTCAAAGCAAGGTAAGACATGCCTCTTTAAATCTGCGTATTCCTCCAAAACTCAGCTGTCCTGAGTCTGCACAACTCTGCCAGGACCTAGGATCAAGAGAGACACTTAAGTGTTTTAGTACTATATCTCTTGACACAATGATGAAAATAATCATGGCCTCTAAACCTTCAAGCTGCATACTGGACCCTTTCCAACTAAACTACTGAAAGAGCTGCTTCCTGTGCTCGGCCCTCCTATGTTGAACATAATAAACGGCTCTCTATCCACCGGATGTGTACCATACTCACTAAAAGTGGCAGTAATAAAGCCTCTCTTGAAAAAGCCAAACCTTGACCCAGAAAATATAAAAAACTAATCGGCCTATATCGAATCTTCCATTCCTCTCAAACATTTTAGAAAAAGCTGTTGCGCAGCAACTCACTGCCTTCCTGAAGACAAACAATGTATACAAAATGCTTCAGTCTGGTTTTAGACCCCATCATAGCACTGAGACTGCACTTGTGAAGGTGGTAAATGACCTTTTAATGGCGTCAGACCGAGGCTCTGCATCTGTCCTCGTGCTCCTAGACCTAAGTGCTGCTTTTGATACCATCGATCACCACATTCTTTTGGAGAGATTGGAAACCCAAATTGGTCTACACGGACAAGTTCTGGCCTGGTTTATTCTTATCTGTCGGAAAGATATCAGTTTGTGTCTGTGAATGGTTTGTCCTCTGACAAATCAACTGTACATTTCGGTGTTCCTCAAGGTTCCGTTTTGGGACCACTATTGTTTTCACTATATATTTTACCTCTTGGGGATGTCATTCGAAAACATAATGTTAACTTTCACTGCTATGCGGATGACACACAGCTGTACATTTCAATGAAACATGGTGAAGCCCCAAATTTGCCGTCGCTAGAAGCCTGTGTTTCAGACATAAAGAAGTGGATGGCTGCAAACGTTCTACTTTTAAACTCGGACAAAACAGAGATGCTTGTTCTAGGTCCCAAGAAACAAAGAGATCTTCTGTTGAATCTGACAATTAATCTTGATGGTTGTACAGTCGTCTCAAATAAAACTGTGAAGGACCTCTGCGTTACTCTGGACCCTGATCTCTATTTTGACTAACATATCAAGACTGTTTCAAGGACAGCTTTTTTCCATCTACGTAACATTGCAAAAATCAGAAACTCTCTGTCCAAAAATGATGCAGAAAAATGAATCCATGCTTTTGTTACTTCTAGGTTAGACTACTGCAATGCTCTACTTTCCGGCTATCCGCATAAAGCACCAAATAAACTTCAGTTAGTGCTAAATACGGCTGCTAGAATCCTGACTAGAACCCCAAAATTGTATCATATTACTCCAGTGCTAGCCTCCCTACACTGGCTTCCTGTTAAGGCAAGGGCTGATTTCAAGGTTTTACTGCTAACCTACAAAGCATTACATGGGCTTGCTCCTACCTATCTTTCCGATTTGGTCCTGCCGTACATACCTACACGTACGCTACGGTCACAAGACGCAGGCCTCCTAATTGTCCCTAGAATTTCTAAGCAAACAGCTGGAGGCGGGGCTTTCTCCTATAGAGCTCCATTTTTATGGAATGGTCTGCCTACCCATGTGAGAGACGCAGACTCGGTCTCAACCTTTAAGTCTTTACTGAAGACTCATCTCTTCAGTGGGTCATATGATTGAGTGTAGTCTGGCCCAGGAGTGTGAAGGTGAACGGAAAGGCTCTGGAGCAACGAACCGTCCTTGCTGTCTCTGCCTGGCCGGTTCCCCTCTCTCCAATGGGATTCTCTGCCTCTAACCCTATTACAGGGGCTGAGTCACTGGCTTACTGGTGCTCTTTCATGCCGTCCCTAGGAGCGGTGCGTCACTTGAGTGGGTTGAGTCACTGACGTGATCTTCCTGTCTGGGTTGGCGCCCCCCCTTGGGTTGTGCCGTGGCGGAGATCTTTGTGGGCTATACTCGGCCTTGTCTCAGGATGGTAAGTTGGTGGTTGAAGATATCCCTCTAGTGGTGTGGGGGCTGTGCTTTGGCAAAGTGGGTGGGGTTATATCCTTCCTGTTTGGCCCTGTCCGGGGGTATCATCGGATGGGGCCACAGTGTCTCCTGACCCCTCCTGTCTCAGCCTCCAGTACTTATGCTGCAGTAGTTTATGTGTTGGGGGGGGCTAGGGTCAGTTTGTTATATCTGGAGTGCTTCTCCTGTCTTATCCGATGTCCTGTGGGAATTTAAGTATGCTCTCTCTAATTCTCTCTTTCTCTCTCTCTCTCTCAGAGGACCTGAGCCCTAGGACCATGCCTCAGGACTACCTGGCATGATGACTCCTTGCTGTCCCCAGTCCACCTGGCCGTGCTGCTGCTCCAGTTTCAACTGTTCTGCCTGCGGCTATGGAACCCTGACCTGTTCACCGGACGTGCTACCTGTCCCAGACCTGCTGTTTTCAACTCTCTAGAGACTGCAGGAGCGGTAGAGATACTCTTAATGATCGGCTATGAAAAGCCAACTGACATTTACTCCTGAGGTGCTGACTTACTGCACCCTCGACAACTACTGTGATTATTATTATTTGACCATGCTGGTAATTTATGAATTTGAACATCTTGGCCATGTTCTGTTATAATCTCCACCCGGCACAGCCAGAAGAGGACTGGCCACCCCTCATAGCCTGGTTCCTCTCTAGGTTTCTTCCTAGGTTTTGGCCTTTCTAGGGAGTTTTACCTAGCCACTGTGCTTCTTCACCTGCATTGCTTGATGTTTGGGGTTTTAGGCTGGGTTTCTGTACAGCACTTTGAGATATCAGCTGATGTAAGAAGGGCTATATAAATACATTTGATTTGATAATGTAAAGTAAAACATCCAGGTTTCAAACAATTAAGGAACAGGGAAATATAGTGATGCTAATGATAGGCCTAACTGTCTTTTGATAGACCGTAGATGGAAAGGCTTTCCCAGAAACTTTCTCAATTAAATGTTAACTGGCTACAAAGTAGCCTATGCCTACCTGGTAGAATGATATCATGATTACTTGCATCAATCCAGTGGCCATCTGTTTTGCAAACTCCATCTCATGTGCGCTACAGAAACACCGCTAACCAAACAGTGCTAGGTTGCTGCCACTTGATTTAAAGGGTAACTACACTCAAAAATCATAATTTCTCCCATACCTCAAAAGTGGACTTTTCCCAGACCCCATTGTTGTGGACTTAAAACATCCAATGTTGTTGTCAATAAAAAATAAAATGTAATCTGAAACTTGTCAATTTCAATAGTATGCCTACTATTCATCTACCTGCACAATACATCTTAGTTGGCCCAATATGGGATTTATCCTTTTAGGTCATTCAGAGTACATGTCACTGTTTCTCAAATCATTTTTCACACAGGACACCTTTCCTTCACCTGGCGAGCTGTTTGGGAAACATTTGAGTAACTTAATTTCTCCAGACACCACTACACCACTGAGTACAATGAATTCAACCTTACCAAAATAATTAGTTTACCATCTTTCTGCAAATTTCCTCTCAGTGGGCAGCACAGACAAATGTTGAAAAACAACTGGGCCAGTGTCCTCACATCTTTAATTTATAGATCATATACTGTATAAACTTACTGTACTATGTGGTGATTGGCACCATGGACAACAAATTACACAATTTGGGGTTGTGGACTTGTGGTGCAGCATTCCTAGATCACAAGTGGCACTAGCAAACAGGAGTGACTCAAATCTGTGGCAAACATGATAATATATAATTAGAATATTGTTGTATGTGTGGAGAAAAATGAAAGTGAAACATCACACACATCAAGGACTGGCGGTGGGCAAGATCCCTCCGCACAAATAACAATCCATTCTAAATACCATGATAGCATCAAGACCCATGGAAAGAAATACACTAGACAAGGATAAGTTGCTTGATGTTTCTTTTTGCTCAACTTCATTCTCACAAACTGAGTGTGAGTAATGCGTATTAAATGACTAACCAAAATACATTTGACAGACAGTTAATCTACCAAGAGCAAGCGGGAAAGGTTTGTGCAAGGATTCCTACAGAACATATCAACAGAGATGGAGGGTTCTCGCATCGGTTTTTGTGCTTTGAAGCGCACATAGGTTACCGAACACTTTACCGCAGTGATTATTTTGTAGCCAACTTGCTCATTTTCAACAATCAGCAGACGCGGTAGTGTCAAAGTCTCACTCAAACTTTAAAATACACTAAAATTAGTTAAAAAAATATACATAATGCACTTGTGTGAATATATCGAAAGTAATTCGTCCCCTGGTGCTGTCAATGTGCAGTTATACTGTCTGATTTGTCAAGTATCTTAATTCTGTCAACTGTTGAAGATTTCCTTCAATACTGTTGCAATGATATAAATGTTAGGGAGTCGACTTACCTTCGTGTTCCTGATCAAGTTTGCTTTCCCTTGTGCTCGGCACCTAGACTGGCAGGTATCTTACACTGGAAATCTAGAGCGTGTTTGAGGAAACGTTCGACAGTTCACTCACTCGCAGGCTTGTCATTGGTGACGTCGGGCAGGTGCATTCCCAAGAGAGTGAGAAAGAGAGAGAGAGAGAGAGAGAGGGGTTTCGTTTGAGTGGTGAGGCGAAAGCAACCGACTGTAGACGAAAGTCGAGGAGTGAAGTCGGGGGAGGTGCATCTGCGACAGCCGAAAGTCTAACATTAATGTGGTTTTCCAACAGCAAGACACAATGGCAGTGTTGCCGTTGTTTATAGAAGTTGTTCTTTATATTGTCAAAATAAACATGTCTCCAACCTCCATATCACACACTCACAAACTTTGAAAGTTTCATCAAGTGCACTCATGATGAAACTGGCTCGCATGAGGACCGCCACCGGAAAGGAAGATCCAGAGTTACCTCTGCTGCAGAGGATACGTTCATTAGAGTTACCAGCCTCAGAAATTGATGCCCAAATAAATGCTTCACAGAGTTTCAGTAACAGACACATCTCAACCTCAACTGTTCAGTGGAGACTGCGTGAATCAGGCCTTCATGGTCGAATTGCTGCAAAGAAACCACAACTAAAGGACACCAATAATAAGAAGAGACTTGCTTGGTCCAAGAAACACGAGCAATGGGCATTAGACCGGTGGAAATATGTCCTTATGTCTGATGAGTCCAACATTTGAGATTTTTGGTTCCAACCGCTGTATCTTTGTGAGACGCAGAGTAGGTGAACGGATGATCTTCGCATTGTTCCCACCGCGAAGCATGGAGGAGGAGGTGTGATGGTGTGGGGGTGCTTTGCTGATGACACTGTCAGTGATTTATTTAGAATTCAAGGCACACTTAACCAGCATGGCTGCCACCACATTCTGCAGCGATACGCCATCCCATCTGGTTTGGGCTTAGTGGGACTATCATTTGTTTTTCAACAGGACAATGACCCAACACACCCCCAGGCTGTGTAAGGGCTATTTGACCAAGAAGGAGAGCGATGGAGTGCTGCATCAGATGACCTGGCCTCCACAATTACCTGACCTGAAAAGCAACCAACAAGTGCTCAGTATATGTGGGAACTCCTTCAAGACTCTTGTAAAAGCATTCCAGGTGAATCTGGTTGAGAGAATGCCAAGAGTGTTCAAAGCTGTCATCAAGGCAAAGCGTGGCTACTTTGAAGAATCTCAAATATAAAATATACACTACCGTTCAAAAGTTTGGGGTCACTTAGAAATTTCCCTGTTTTTGAAAGATTACATTTTTTGTCCATTAAAATAACATCAAATTGATCAGAAATACAGTGTAGACATTGTTAATGTTGTAAATGACTATTGTAGCTGGAAACGGCTGATTTTTAATGGAATATCTACATAGGCGTACCGATGCCCATTATCAGCAACCATCACTCTCCTGTGTTCCAATGACACGTTGTGTTAGGTTACTACATTATGTGTTATTTTATAATTTTGATGTCTTCACTATTATTCTACAATGTAGAAAGTAGTAAAAATAAAGAAAAACCCTAGAATGAGTAGATGTGTCCAAACTTTTGACTGGTACTGTATGTATGTACATTGTACAATCAATTGGAGAGAGAGATTGTACATTTACCCGCACAGTACAACGTGTAAATGTCTGCCCTTGAGGATCTAGTTTTACCACATTTGTCCTTTTCACTGCTTGGAGACATGCCTCAAAGAAGATATACAGGTTTCTATTGTTGTAACAAACAGTATCAACAATGGTACCTAAGATGCAGTCATCTAAATGTCTGCCACAGGTGGCCAGTGGCACCTCATTTGGGGAGGATAAGCTCCTGTGATTTGTCTGCCCTTGAGAATCTATTTTTACCACATTTGTCCTTTTCACTGCTTGGAGACATCCCTTTTTAGCCAATGTTTATATGTTGAAAATAAAACCCAGTAAAGTTCATAAATAGGCTACAGAATTCAAGGCTGTGTCTGTAACTTTCTTTCCAGGAAAACATGTTTTTGGCAGAGGTCAGACACACACACACACACACACACAGAGAGGGAGAGAGAGAAAATGTAGTCCCTCACTCCATAGGTTAGAGCAGGGATTTATTTGGCCCCCCAAGTTTTCTGAGCAAAAAATATATAAATATTAGTTTTTTTTTTAGGGGAATTTTTATTGTTGGATATAAAAAATCAGCTCTAAGTGATCTTCATTTAAGAAATATGTTTCCAAGTATTCCCACACGTAATAGAAAGACATGAAGTGATCGTATACAAATGCCAGCAAGGTTGGAAAAGAGTACGTTTTAGTCAAACATCTGTTTGGGCTTCTTGCGGTCAATTTGCATTCTATAAATTATTTATAATTATGTTCCGGCCCCCCGACCATCCGATCAAGAAAGTGACGGCCCGCGGCTGAATCTAGTTGATGATCCCTGGGTTAGAGCAGCCAGAAACGGCCTTTGGAGGCTTGGCTAAACCAACACAGTTCCACCTACATGCTCCCAGTCATCCATCCTCCTCACCCATACAAGGCAGTGAATCAAAGAGTCATCATACCCCACTCGCCCACCTCTCTGGCTATAAGAGACAAGAAGCTTCTAAATTTACCCAATCTGTCCCAGCTTCTATAGGGCTATTTGTAGTCCCATTCCAAGTTTATTGGTGGCACACAGACTTGTATTTCTAATTGGAAGTGAATGCTGACACAGATTTGGTTTCTCATCAATCACATCCATAATCCCCATGGTGTGGTGTTGTACTCCCAACTTTAAATAAAATACAGTGGTTTCTAATAAGAGGTGCCAGTGGGTGAGTTAATCATATTCAACCTCCTAATGCTTATGCCGTACCTATGACCGTGGCACTGCTGTGAGAGAAGAAAGTAAAGTGTGTGTTATTAATGTGTTTGTGTACTGTCTTATGTAAATGGTATAGACGTAGCACATTCCCTAGACAAGGTAAGGTAATGTAAATGTTATTGTACTATTTCACACACACAATATCTTTCAGGTTGGTTATTTCCCTAAAGTATGCATGTGTTTGACATGTACAGTGTAGTCAACCATTTACATTTACATTTAAGTCATTTAGCAGACGCTCTTATCCAGAGCGACTTACAAATTGGTGCATTCACCTTATGATATCCAGTGGAACAACCACTTTACAATAGTGCATCTAACTCTTTTAAGGGGGAGGGGGGGGTTAGGAGGATTACTTTATCCTATCCTAGGTATTCCTTAAAGAGGTGGGGTTTCAATTGTCTCCGGAAGGTGGTGATTGACTCCGCTGACCTGGCGTCGTGAGGGAGTTTGTTCCACCATTGGGGTGCCAGAGCAGCGAACAGTTTTGACTGGGCTGAGCGGGAACTGTACTTCCTCAGAGGTAGGGAGGCGAGCAGGCCAGAGGTGGATGAACGCAGTGCCCTTGTTTGGGTGTAGGGCCTGATCAGAGCCTGAAGGTACGGAGGTGCCGTTCCCCTCACAGCTCCGTAGGCAAGCACCATGGTCTTGTAGCGGATGCGAGCTTCAACTGGAAGCCAGTGGAGAGAGCGGAGGAGCGGGGTGACGTGAGAGAACTTGGGAAGGTTGAACACCAGACGGGCTGCGGCGTTCTGGATGAGTTGTAGGGGTTTAATGGCACAGGCAGGGAGCCCAGCCAACAGCGAGTTGCAGTAATCCAGACGGGAGATGACAAGTGCCTGGATTAGGACCTGCGCCGCTTCCTGTGTGAGGCAGGGTCGTACTCTGCGAATGTTGTAGAGCATGAACCTACAGGAACGGGTCACCGCCTTGATGTGAGTTGAGAACGACAGGGTGTTGTCCAGGATCACGCCAAGGTTCTTAGCGCTCTGGGAGGAGGACACAATGGAGTTGTCAACCGTGATGGCGAGATCATGGAACGGGCAGTCCTTCCCCGGGAGGAAGAGCAGCTCCGTCTTGCCGAGGTTCAGCTTGAGGTGGTGATCCGTCATCCACACTGATATGTCTGCCAGACATGCAGAGATGCGATTCGCCACCTGGTTATCAGAGGGGGGAAAGGAGAAGATTAATTGTGTGTCGTCTGCATAGCAATGATAGGAGAGGCCATGTGAGGATATGACAGAGCCAAGTGACTTGGTGTATAGCGAGAATAGGAGAGGGCCTAGAACAGAGCCCTGGGGGACACCAGTGGTGAGAGCACGTGGTGCGGAGACAGATTCTCGCCATGCCACCTGGTAGGAGCGACCTGTCAGGTAGGACGCAATCCAAGCGTGGGCCGCGCCGGAGATGCCCAGCTCGGAGAGGGTGGAGAGGAGGATCTGATGGTTCACAGTATCAAAGGCAGCCGATAGGTCTAGAAGGATGAGAGCAGAGGAGAGAGAGTTAGCTTTAGCAGTGCGGAGCGCCTCCGTGACACAGAGAAGAGCAGTCTCAGTTGAATGACTAGTCTTGAAACCTGACTGATTTGGATCAAGAAGGTCATTCTGAGAGAGATAGCAGGAGAGCTGGCCAAGGACGGCACGTTCAAGAGTTTTGGAGAGAAAAGAAAGAAGGGATACTGGTCTGTAGTTGTTGACATCGGAGGGATCGAGTGTAGGTTTTTTCAGAAGGGGTGCAACTCTCGCTCTCTTGAAGACGGAAGGGACGTAGCCAGCGGTCAAGGATGAGTTGATGAGCGAGGTGAGGTAAGGGAGAAGGTCTCCGGAAATGGTCTGGAGAAGAGAGGAGGGGATAGGGTCAAGCGGGCAGGTTGTTGGGCGGCCGGCCGTCACAAGACGCGAGATTTCATCTGGAGAGAGAGGGGAGAAAGAGGTCAAAGCACAGGGTAGGGCAGTGTGAGCAGAACCAGCTGTGTCGTTTGACTTAGCAAACGAGGATCGGATGTCGTCGACCTTCTTTTCAAAATGGTTGACGAAGTCATCAGCAGAGAGGGAGGAGGGGGGAGGAGGGGGAGGAGGATTCAGGAGGGAGGAGAAGGTGGCAAAGAGCTTCCTAGGGTTAGAGGCAGATGCTTGGAATTTAGAGTGGTAGAAATTGGCTTTAGCAGCAGAGACAGAAGAGGAGAATGTAGAGAGGAGGGAGTGAAAGGATGCCAGGTCCGCAGGGAGGCGAGTTTTCCTCCATTTCCGCTCGGCTGCCCGGAGCCCTGTTCTGTGAGCTCGCAATGAGTCGTCGAGCCACGGAGCAGGAGGGGAGGACCGAGCCGGCCTGGAGGATAGGGGACATAGAGAGTCAAAGGATGCAGAAAGGGAGGAGAGGAGGGTTGAGGAGGCAGAATCAGGAGATAGGTTGGAGAAGGTTTGAGCAGAGGGAAGAGATGATAGGATGGAAGAGGAGAGAGTAGCGGGGGAGAGAGAGCGAAGGTTGGGACGGCGCGATACCATCCGAGTAGGGGCAGTGTGGGAAGTGTTGGATGAGAGCGAGAGGGAAAAGGATACAAGGTAGTGGTCGGAGACTTGGAGGGGAGTTGCAGTGAGATTAGTGGAAGAACAGCATCTAGTAAAGATGAGGTCAAGCGTATTGCCTGCCTTGTGAGTAGGGGGGGAAGGTGAGAGGGTGAGGTCAAAAGAGGAGAGGAGTGGAAAGAAGGAGGCAGAGAGGAATGAGTCAAAGGTAGACGTGGGGAGGTTAAAGTCACCCAGAACTGTGAGAGGTGAGCCATCCTCAGGAAAGGAACTTATCAGGGCGTCAAGCTCATTGATGAACTCTCCAAGGGAACCTAGAGGGCGATAAATGATAAGGATGTTAAGCTTGAAAGGGCTGGTAACTGTGACAGCATGGAATTCAAAGGAGGCGATAGACAGATGGGTCAGGGGAGAAAGAGAGAATGTCCACTTGGGAGAGATGAGGATCCCAGTGCCACCGCCCCGCTGACCAGAAGCTCTCGGGGTGTGCGAGAACACGTGGGCAGATGAGGCGAGAGCAGTAGGAGTAGCAGTGTTGTCAGTGGTAATCCATGTTTCCGTCAGTGCCAAGAAGTCGAGGGACTGGAGGGACGCATAGGCTGAGATGAACTCTGCCTTGTTGGCCGCAGATCGGCAGTTCCAGAGGCTGCCGGAGACCTGGAACTCCACGTGGGTCGTGCGCGCTGGAACCACCAGGTTAGAATGGCAGCGGCCACGCGGTGTGAAGCGTTTGTATGGTCTGTGCAGAGAGGAGAGAAGAGGGATAGACAGACACATAGTTGACAGGCTACAGAAGAGGCTACGCTAATGCAAAGGAGATTAGAATGACAAGTGGACTACACGTCTCGAATGTTGAGGAAGTTAAGCTTACGTTGCAAAAATAAAATAAAATCTTATTGACTAAAATGATATAGTACTGCTGGCGGTGAAGTAGGCTGGCTAGCAGTGGCTGCGTTGTTGACTTTGTTTGAACGTGTAGCTGGCTAGGTAACCTCTAACTGGCTAGGTAACCTCGACAATTTCTCAAAACTACACAATTATCTTGGATACAAGGACAGCAAAGACAACTATGTAGCTAGCTAACACTACGCTAATCAAGTCGTTCCGTTGTAATGTAAGTTGTAATGTGAGTTTCTACAGTGCTGCTATTCGGTAGAAGTTGGCTAGCTAGCAGTGTTAGCTAGCAGTGTTGACTATGTAGGAGACGGCAGCGCAGCGCGGCGGACGAAAATAGCTGGCTAGTTAACCGAATAATTACTCTAACCAACTCTAAGCTACACAATTATCTTAGATACAAAGATAGCAAAGACAACTATGTAGCCAGCTAACACTACACTAATCAAGTCGTTCCGTTGTAATGTAATCGTTTCTCCAGTGCTGCTATGCTGCTATTCGGTGGCTAGCTGGCTAGCTAGCAGTGTTGACTACGTTACGTTACGAAAATAGCTGGCTAGTTAACCGAATAATTACTCTAACCAACTCTAAGCTACACAATTATCTTAGATACAAAGATAGCAAAGACAACTATGTAGCCAGCTAACACTACACTAATCAAGTCGTTCCGTTGTAATGTAATCGTTTCTCCAGTGCTGCTATGCTGCTATGCTGCTATTCGGTGGCTAGCTGGCTAGCTAGCAGTGTTGACTACGTTACGTTACGTTCGGACGAAAATAGCTGGCTAGCGAACCTCAATAACTACACAAATATCTTTGATACAAAGACGGCTATGTAGCTAGCTAAGATCAAACAAATCAAACCGTTGTACTGTAATGAAAATGAAAATGGTAAAACTACCTGTGGAGCGAAGCGGAATTGCGACTGCACGCTCCAAACCGGAAGAACAGATACAACAGCAAGCAACAGCAAGCTAGAAAGCTAATTTGTCATAAATGTTTCATGCTTTTTGACCTGTCCCCAAATTAATAATTGGTTCAGAGTTTGTTTTGATATTTCAACCTGCGCGTCGTGATCGCTTCTGGTGTTAGTGAACAAAATCAACTTGCGCGCGATGGTACACGCAGACACACGCGTGCGTGCGGTTTAGTCAGCATGTTAGGGTTCTTGGCACTGAAAATTTCCCCCAAAAGGTTCTTCCAAGAACCCCATAGGAGGAGGGGTTCATCGAGGATCCTCCTTAATTGGTGGGGGTTCTTGCAGGAACCTAACTGCCCAACTGAAACATTTTGATTTGAATTTGAAAGGACAGCAAGTCTCTTCAATTTAAGGTAAGGTTTGTCCCTTGTATGGTCAAAGTTGATATTATTTTATGATGATTCCATCTATCTTTTCATATATGTGCAAATCTTTCTAAAACAGAAAATCAACAAGAGGTAAGAATATGTATGCTCTAAGAATATGTTGAAGCCTAGCTGTAGCGCATGTTTTGTTAAACATCTGTATAATGACATTTTTGGGGATTCACAGACTTCACCCTCCCTACACCTCTGATGAATATAACAGGAAACCTGTTTGATCACCATGAACAACAAAATCATTCTGGCTATGGATACGGAGAACATCAACACATTAACATCAGCATGCCAGAGGATATACCCATTGGACTTGAGGCTCTGCTGGGAGTTTACCTCATATTTAGATTTTTTTATTCTGCTTTGCCACTAAAATCAAAATAAACACTGACAACTAAAATATTGTGTTATTGTTCTGTGTATTATTAATAATAATAATGGGGGGGGGGGGGGGGGGGGGGGGTTGAAAAATGAACCCCAAAAGGTTTTTAGAAGATCCATTAAAAGGGGTTCTTCGAAGACCTTATAGGTTCCCCCACAGTTTCAATTTGAAGAACCCCTAAAGGATCCTCCAGGAACCTTTTTAGAGTGTGTCCTGCCCCAGACAGTGTGTAACTTTGTTTTCATATTGGCACTGGACGTTAGGGCAGGGAACACAGACGTTTCCTGCGGTTATGCCTGCTGCTGTTGTCCCTGTGGTGCCAGGGCAAACATCAGGGTGAGTAATGAGAGGAAGGGATGGATGGAGAGCAAAGCAAAAACACCTAAACATGGAGAGAATTGTCCTTTCATCCTGACCTCTGCTAAAGCAGCAAACCTTTCTCTATATGTCCTTCCTCTCTCACTATTCCATCCATTCTCTCTTCTTCGTCTCCTCCTGTCATTTTTCGCTTCCTCTTGTCTCCTTCCTTCACATGTCCTAAAGCCTGTCTTTATTCATGTGAGCTTCATCAAACCATAACATTGCTCTTAAACTGACACAGTGGCTTTCTGTATGAATAGGCTACTATTTGTGGTGTGTGTGTGTGTGTGTGTGTGTGTGTGTGTGTGTGCGTGCGTGCGTGCGTGCGTGTGTGCACACGTGAAAAGGAGAGGAGAGTAAGATATCAGCTTCCCGTTAAATTGGCTTACACACAAGCATGTGGTAAACCAATCCATTTCGCTCTGGCCAACACTGAGATGTTTTACACATACATGGAGACAGTGTGAGTGTCAAACATTGAAACACTTTATTGAACACGTATCACTCTCTAAAAGCAGCAAAACCTTACTTTCCTATTTTTTTTACCTTGAAAACTTGAAAGGTTTAAAGACATTACAAACACCTAGAGGCTTGTCCATCTGTTTGACATGCTTTACATGCCATGCTAGCCTATACTGTAGATGACATAGATGGCCTGATTATCAAATGGACACTGGTACATTCTGATCTGAAGCACAAAATACATTCTGTACTAAATCTGAACTAGATATGTTCTATTGGTAAACACATTATCCCTTCCTGTGTACTGTACTCTCCATTTCTTACTTTGGACTTTCACAGAAATCGAACGCTTAAAAAAAAAAAGACTATTATTTATTTTCAAATAAACACCCTGCTTCCTGATGATTAACTGACCCCTGACCCTGAAACCTGGTCAGGTGTTTCCTGTCTGCAGTGTAGAGGATGGACCATCCCTGGAATGCTGACAAGGAGGAAAGGTCACACTGGAACCACTGGAGAGAAAAGCCCTTTTAATTAAACATGCCTCAATTAAACATAACCTTTCTCTCTCTCTGTCTCTGTCTCTATCTCTAACTCTTTATCGCTCTGTCTCTCTGACTCTCTCTCTCTTTTTCTACATCCCTCCACCAGTCAATTAATGACACACTGTAACTCTCCTGATCCAAAACTTTCCAAGGAGGGACAGAATTGTCATTGTATATCTTTAGAGCTCCACTCTCACCTTGAGGGCTCTACAGAACACAGACAGACTCCATTGATCTGAGCATGCTCACAGTGACCGGTCTCTGATTCCTCTTTCCTTGGCTCCTGCAGAGAGAGAGATAGAGATATATATATATAGAGAGAGAGAGAGAGAGAGAGAGAGAGAGAGAGAGAGAGAGATAGAGAGAGAGAGAGAGAGAGAGAGAGAGAGAGAGAGAGAGAGAGAGAGAGAGAGAGAGAGAGAGAGACTGAGGGGAGACAGGCTCAGGTAGAGGGAGAGCACAACCCACTTGGCAAAAACTGGTTGAATCAATGTTGTTTCTAACTAATTTAGACAAAAAATAATTGATTATGTTGAATCAACGTCGAAAACTAATAGTATTAGCAAAAAGCCATCAACATAAGGGCATTTAATTATTTATTTTTTCACCCAACGTTTAACCTAAAAGCAAAGACATGGTGACATTTAGTTGACAACTCAACCAATTGTAAATCAAAACTAGACGTTGAACTGACGTCTGTGCCCAGTGGGAAAGGACGTGATGGATTAGCGAAAACTAGAGCAAAATGTCTTTGAGGTTTTTTTAGAGAGGGATTTTTTTCCTGTAGTCTCTCTCTGTTTCTCTCCCTCTCTTTCCTTCTCAGCACTGACTTAGTATTGGGTCACAATGACTCCAGGGATGGTGGTAACTAGAGCAACCCCATTTCTTTCTTCATCCATCCTTCACTGCTTCCTCTGATCTCACTCACTCCATCTTTCTATCTTTATCTAACATATCCAAACATACTTCATACTTCAGTCTTGAACCCTGCTACTTCCACATTACCCCTCAACCCCTGCACCATACATCTTCCAGTCTTCTGTCCTCTCTCATACTATCACTTTATCAAGTTCCCCTCATTTCTCCTAGCCTCACTGACCTTAATAAGGCTCTGTTAGTCTGTGTACTCTGAGATCAAACCCAGGCTTTGATATAGTTTCAGGGAACCTGGCTGTATCAGCCATTAAAGTGAAAACAAGGTCTTGTTTTGCTGGAAAGCTCTTGCTGTTGGCCTTCAGTGTTCTGTTTAACTTGTGGCCATTAATATTGCAGGCGTTGAAAAGAAGTAGGACAAAATGTTTTGTGCTGTTTCTTAACTTTAATTATTCATACCAGCTGCTGCATTACTTTCCTTGGTCTGCTGGTCGGTTGGGGCTCAGTGGAACTCTTTGATATGGCTAATTAGCTTATCTTATTTGTGTCATATTACCATCAGTTGAGTCATAACAGGGAAGCAGGGTAGGTACAAAGACAGTATGGGATGAATGCACCTGTAGAGATAGAACCTGAAGCTACAGTAGACTTGAGATAGAGTCCGTATCAGAAACCCTTCACAATTACTGTTCTCAAGATTCAACACAACACCCATGCACTTAGATTACTGCTCCCAAATTTCATCACACAGATATACTGTAAACATAAATAAAATAAATCAGGAAACCCCAGGTGCTTTAGATTACTGCAGGTAGGCAGCATAGTTACACAGAAACAACAACCACAAGAGCCCAGAGACACACCTGTTTAGGTACTTACCTGAGATATGAGTGTGTCAAAGGCTGATGACATGCCAATGTCTACGACAGCCATACCAGTAATATCGATCATCACCTGATAAAATCATATAACAGAACAATCACAATGAAAATAAGAGGCAGGAATCTTTCAATGTGTATCACGCGTATCATCATCAGCTTTAACCCATGTTATGTGGAGAGGGGAATTGAAGTAAAAGGCATCACATCATGTATGTTTCTGATGTGTGTGTCTGAGGTTCTCTCAAAAACTGTATTGCATAGTCTTCAAAAGGGGAGAGCACACACAGAAACAATATGGTCCAATACTTATTCATTTGTATACTTTACATAGTGTAGGGGGGATAAGATAAGTGTAAATATGTCATTTCTTTGATGTACATACCATCAAAGAAAAGGCCACCTAATTGACAACTCCATTGTGTCCTCCTCCCAGAGTGCTAAGAACCTTGGCGTGATCCTGGACAACACCCTGTCGTTCTCAACTAACATCAAGGCGGTGACCCGTTCCTGTAGGTTCATGCTCTACAACATTCGCAGAGTACGACCCTGCCTCACGCAGGAAGTGGCGCAGGTCCTAATCCAGGCACTTGTCATCTCCCGTCTGGATTACTGCAACTCGCTGTTGGCTGGGCTCCCTGCCTGTGCCATTAAACCCCTACAACTCATCCAGAACGCCGCAGCCCGTCTGGTGTTCAACTTTCCCAAGTTCTCTCACGTCACCCCGCTCCTCCGCTCTCTCCACTGGCTTCCAGTTGAAGCTCGCATCCGCTACAAGACCATGGTGCTTGCCTACGGAGCTGTGAGGGGAACGGCACCTCCGTACCTTCAGGCTCTGATCAGGCCCTACACCCAAACAAGGGCACTGCGTTCATCCACCTCTGGCCTGCTCGCCTCCCTACCTCTGAGGAAGTACAGTTCCCGCTCAGCCCAGTCAAAACTGTTCGCTGCTCTGGCACCCCAATGGTGGAACAAACTCCCTCACGACGCCAGGTCAGCGGAGTCAATCACCACCTTCCGGAGACACCTGAAACCCCACCTCTTTAAGGAATACCTAGGATAGGATAAAGTAATCCTTCTAACCCCCCCCCCTTAAAAGAGTTAGATGCACTATTGTAAAGTGGTTGTTCCACTGGATATCATAAGGTGAATGCACCAATTTGTAAGTCGCTCTGGATAAGAGCGTCTGCTAAATGACTTAAATGTAAATGTAATACAACAATATAAATAGTGATGCAGGTAGCCTAGCGGTTAAGCGTGCTGGTCCAGTAACTGAAAGGTTGCTGGTTTGAATCCTTGAGCCGACTAGGTGAAAAATCTGTCGATGTGCCCTTTGAGCAAGGCACTTAACCCTAATGGCTTCTGTAAATCGCACTGGATAGTAGTGTCTGCTAAAATAATAAAACATCTATAACAATTTTGGTTATGATAAGTTAAAACAGGTATTCTAATCTCAGTAAAGTAGGATACTTAAAAATCACCAAGAAATTAGACTGAAGTAGAATAAACAAATCAACAAAGCAATACCACTGGTCAAGCCTGTTACAAAAAGGAAAACAATCTCTCGTTTATAGTCCAATGGTATCTAGCACTGGCTTCGTACAAACCATCCTGATCTCGCATGTTTACATTCTGTTTCGCTTCATCATTTTCCTCATAGCGTTCTCCTCTTACAGGCGCCCCTGCACGTTGACTGTGTATAGCTGTAGACTCATCCGTAAGAGTTTGATAGTTTATCAAGTGACCTTCCAAGGCAAGATCTTTTCTTCTTGATAGTTCCATTTTTAAATGTTAGGTAGCTTAGTCTGAGACTATATTTCTAGGACTAGACCGGGCTCAAGCTTCAACAATATCGCTAAACCACCGCTTGATCGACAAATGCACCTGCATGACTTGTTAGCATTATACGGGTATCAGCCCCAGGCTCAAAGCTCGAGAGAAACAGAGGGCCATGATCTGCACGGGTATCAGTTTGTTTATGAGTTTGTCTGTTTGTGAAATGACCTTCACTAGGACGTTCACCTGGACATAACCCACTGACCATTTCGCTAAACCCGCAATAACATCTGCTAAATATGTGTATGTGTA
This sequence comes from Salvelinus alpinus, assembly GCF_045679555.1. Lineage (NCBI taxonomy): Eukaryota > Metazoa > Chordata > Actinopteri > Salmoniformes > Salmonidae > Salvelinus > Salvelinus alpinus. The sequence goes on from NC_092097.1 coordinate 17,051,693, forward strand.
TTTACATACTCCTAGTAACTGTGCCATATCAACTGCACCATTATTGTTTCTGATGAAATGTACATTCCTTCTCTGTTGGTCTTTATATAAGCACGTAAGAAGCAACTTTTTCTGATGCGTTTATTTATTGTATTGTTTAACTGTATACTGTACATCAACATTTTAATGGTGCTATATGCAAAGCCATGTTAGAAGTACAATCTCATAATACTATTGGTATAACCCATAATCCCAGGTATGAAGACCAAACGTATCGACTGAGCGTAGATACATGTACTCATGATGTGCACGACTAGTTGCATTTTGACTAGAATAAAATGTAGTCTGACAAGTCTGACAGGGATAGTCTGTTAATATCTGATGTTCTCAAAGGAGAATTAGAAAAGAGAGAAAAAAAAGAGTGACTTCAGCATCAAAGAAAAGGACTCGGTTGGTGCTAAAACTGATATTTATTGATTTGTTTTACCATTTACTTTTCAGCCGTTCCCATAAAGACTATCATTTGATATATGCACATTCGTTTATCCATAACACATGGCATGGCATTCAAATGGAAACTGTTTGCACTTCAAAAATGTAACCACCCTTTCAAAAAGGTTCAAAAACTATACATTCAGCTATGAAATATACTTCAAGATGATCTTTTGTTGAATAATACTAAAACTGTCTGTAACATTTCACATTCTGGCATTGTTATTACACACCTGTGGTGTAAAATAAGTATGTTCACAGAGAGTACATTGGACAAGATATGATTAAAATGGCTTTCGCTTGTAAAGACATATAATAACATTGCTGTACAAATACTTATTATACCTCACTTCAAAATGTGTGAATTGAATATTACACTATATTTAAAATACGATGCGTCTCTTACAGTACATTAACGTCTCCATACAATACCAAAGCTGTTTATACTGACCAACAAATGCAAAACGCAGTAACTACGAATTTTGATAAAAAATCTTTGATCTGTTTTAATGGCCAGGTATATTATCTGATTAATGTGTTATTTCGTTTCCTGACACAAGAACAAGCCAATTGATCAGAATATATCATGGAGTATCAGAAATTGCAGTCTGTCTCGATAGAAGAAAAAAAATGCATTTCAGAAAAATGACGTAGTTACTGCGTTTTGCCATGGTAGGGCAGCATGTTGATTTGGTATTGTTTGTACAGCGGTCTGCACTATCCAAAACAGAACCCATACAAAGTTGTTCCATGTACAAGTTCATGGTAGACAAAGAGTGTCAGAAAAGACAAGTGTGTGAATGTGCACTGGCACTGAAGGTTGTCAATCAAACATTTTGATACACATTGTCTAGGAGTTTTACAATTGTGGCATGCAGTTGTGGTCTTTTGACACAGGGACCTGTGTGTGTTTGAGCTGGCTCTATGTAGTTTCTCAGAAGATTTGTGTTAAAAGAAAGTCAAACACTTTAATTATGCTCCCAAACATTTAATGGGTCTAGCAACCAACGTTTCGTCCTTCTTCAGGGTCCTGTTCGCCACTGCTGACCTAAACAAAGTCCTGCAGTGAGTTTGGAACTGACCCAGTCTGAGTATACACTGTACTCGACTGAGAGGTTTCACCTTAAGAGGCTCACTCTTGGATGTTTGCCCCACACACAGTCTGCATGTATGTCATTCTGCCTGTAGATGGCAGCCTTGTCAAGGATGGTTTTGCACAGAAGACACCAGGAAAGAGAGAGTGGGTCGATAGGCGATGCACAGCAGCGTTGGTCTGTGCAGACAGGCAGGTGTTATAACACTGTGGCCTCCTCCATGGCATTGACCCACCTGCAAAACAAAAGTGAATAACATGAACACTGTAGATGTGTATGTGTGTCTGCCTGTGTGCGTGTGAGTGTGTGTGTAGCCTGACCTGCGGGCAGTGTGCTGATCGTCTGCTCTAAAGGTGTAGTATAGTGTCTTCTTGTGGTAGAGCTGAAACACGTTGGAGCTCTCCTCTCCCTCCGGCATCTCTGTCAGCTTCACTGTGAAACTCTGCAGGGGCAGAATCTCAGATGCCATCTTGTCCTGTGTTGAGACAGAGAGAGAGAAGAGAGTGAGGTAGGGACATTTATAAAGGACAGAATTTTACAGAATTTTGAGAAACAAGGAAACTAACACACACTTGTATTTGTGATTTAAGTTAACGACACTGCTTGTTATAAATGGTAGCTACCTACAAAGCTTGTAAAAAAACATACAATAAAACAGTACAAATAAAGAGAGAGCACAGAATTTCTCCAGATCAGGAGAGACTTTGTAGAAGCTTTTAAAAGAGTCCAGAATAATATGGGCATATTGTGAGTATATTGAGGGTGCGTACTCAAGTGTGTGTACGTATGTGTGTGTGTGTTTGGGGCTGGTGTGGGAGACTCTGTGCCCCCTCACCTCACGTGCTGTGAAGGTGTAGAGCACCTTGTCTTTGAGGAGGAACCACAGCCTCTTCCACTTCCTCTTGCTCTTCTTACGCCGCTGCAGACTGCCACTCATGGCCGAGCCCTCAGCCCCCAACACCACCTGCAACATAGGTCAGAGGTCAACATCATGGAGTTAGCAGGGCATACCACAGAATCTTGCATCAGAGCAGAACTACAGAACTACACTGATAAAGGTCAAAGGTGATGAGTATTGCGGACCTGGTTGAGAGAAGAGGTGCTCTTCCTGCTCCTCCACAGGCTTGGGGGCTGGAAGCTCTGGAACACAGCTGAGAGGGGCCGACTGGCCCGGTGGGTGCAGGGGCTGGAGTTACCATACGCCCCTGAGATACTGACACCTATCTTCCTGAGCTCAGCGTAGCAGTGGTCACAAACTTTGGCCATCCTGTCTTTGAGGTACTTCAGAGGATACTTGTTCCTGGAGCAGGCACGACATACCACCTGGGTGTAGAGAGCGAGAGAACAGGTGTGAAGGTGGAGCGAGAGGACCTCTGATTTAAGGAGTATTGGAGATCAAGAAGTCAAGATACTAAAAGAGTCTGCCAGGATAATGTAAAACAGTGGGTTGGGTATGTATGTCAGTATGAGTGAGAGTCTCCAGTGACAGCAGTATGATTGACAGGCTCCTACAGTAAGGCCCGTGTGTGTGTCTCACCTTCCCACAGGCGTTGCAGTGATGGCGTCTCAGGGTCATGCTGAAGTCGGAGGTACAGTTCATACACATCATCACATGAGTCACGGGCACCAGCACTGGAGCTGTCTCCCCCAGGGCCATCCACAGCTTCTCACGTGCCTGCATGGGAAAACAATGTTGCAGCAACTTTACAACAACATTACAAACCAATACATCAACATTACAACATCATACAATGTTACAACAACGTTTACAACCTATTCTGCATTTTATAAACGTCACACGTTAAATTGGTTACAAGTGAGCTATAAAGGTATGTCCTGTCCTGAGTGTCATTCAGCGGTGAACTCATTACCTCACTGCAGGGGCCACCAAAAGTACACAGGCCTGCAGCATGATCTGCTATGGCCCGACTCAGCGTGTGGAACCAGTCCTCCCTCTCACCACAGGAACTAGGGACACAGAAACAGATATGTGTTCAGGCTGTACACATAATTAGACATATACATGTGTACATATACATGCAGTATCTGTATATAAATACATATATATACTGTATGTAACCAATGGACAAGACTGGTACAAAGCCCCAGACAGATGTCCTCTGCTCTGACTTACCTGGCTGACAGGGTGATGCTGATGTCATTCACCTCGATCCTCAGGGCATTGAGCACGTTGTCTATGACGGGTATACTGACCTGGGAGAACAGGACACACACCACAGCAGTCAGCACACAGACAGACAGAAAGACATGGTAACACAGCCATAGGTCATGGGTGAGGTGTGAAGGTCAGGGAAGGTCATCTCAGTAGGAGGGGGTGGGACTCACCTTCATCCCAGACAGATAAAGAGTGTTCTTCAGCCGGTATTTACCATCCTGCTGAGGATAGGTGTACAGCATCACATCATTCATCTGGTGTAGACAGAAACAGAGGGACAAGAGGTATGATTACTATCATGTGTGCAAAGGCAGCCTGACTGCCAGCCTGAAATGTACAGCTACATTCCGGTCCTCTACCCTTCTCCTGAAGTGTGTGCTCGTATACTTTCACTAATGGATTTAAAAGGAATGTGAGGAATTCTCCCTCCAGCCATGCTTGCATCCAATCAAATGCTTTTAAATGCATGGGGGGAAGTGAACAAGAACACACTTCTGGAGACTGGAAACACAGCCCTCATCTCGTTCAAAGGGAATTTGCCACAGGGGGGCACTAAATTACCATAGTGATTTTTGAAAATTTCCTGTTGAAAAGTGATATCCCAAGTATAAATATAGTAAAGCACACACACTAAAAGGTAAAAATATGTTGAGCAAAATAGTATTTTTTTCTGACACAACTGCAAACTTCAAGGAGTGAGGCATTCAAGGAGTTGGTCTGATGGTCAGATGTGATGTCATTGATCTCCCGCCTTGCTTGAGGAACAATAGAGAACAAAAGAGGAAGACCCCACCCCCCCACTTGTGTCATGTCATGTCATACCTGGACCACCTATTGAGATGTGCCTTTTGTTTAGTAAATCAGGTGTTCAATGAGGTGAAAAGGAGACTGGAGGAGGACTTTAGAGCAATTAATGTGGAACCTCCTTGGTCGCAACATGTTTTGGGGGGGATTTCCTTTCATATTATTCACACATTCAAACGTTAACGCCTCAAACCAGACATTCCCATGTAACACAAAAAAGGCTATATGATAAAAAGGCACCAACGTTTATTTGCTTATTACACCCAACGTACTGTAATCCTCAAAACATACTTCAGCCTATTGTGTTGGAGGGCCGTATTTAGAGTGGGACAAAAGCAGTGACATCATTATTCACACATCATGTGTGCTCTAAACATCCGTGGCCCATAAGGCAGCATCCAGGAATTCTCCACCGGTCCCTTCCAGTTCCCAGCTGCTCTGAGAAACTGCGTGGTCTGGGTGGAGGCCCTGGAACCAGCCACCACTACAACAACAAAACAGGCTCAAAAGGAACAAAACAGCATGTGACCCTCTAGTCCTGACTGTGGTGCCAGGAAAATACCTCTCCCTCAACGTCAGCATAACTCAGGAGCTGATCGTGGACTTCAGGAGACAGCAGAGGGAGCACACCCCCATCCACATCGACGGGACCGCAGTGGAGAAGGTGAAAAGCTTTAAGTTCCTTGGAGTACACATCACTGACAATCTGAAATGGTCCACCCACACAGACAGTGTGGTGAAGAAGGCGCAACAGCCTCAGGAGGCTGAAGAAATTTGGAATGGGCACCTAAGACCCTCACAAACTTTTCCAGATGCACAATTGAGAGCATCCTGTCGGGCTGTATCATCACCTGGTACGGCAACTGCACCGCCCGCAAACGCAGGGCTCTCCAGAGGGTGGTGCGGTCTGCCCAATGCATCACCGGGGTCACACTGCCTGCCCTCCAGGACACCTACAGCACCCGATGTCACAGGAAGGCCAAAAAGATCATCAAGGACATCAACTGCCCGAGCCACAGCCTGTTCACCCTCTTATCATCCAGAAGGTGAGGTACAGGTACATCAAAGCTGGGACCGAGAGACTGAAAAACAGCTTCGATCTCAAGGCCATCAGACTGTTAAATAGCCATCACTAGCCAGCTACCACCCGATTACTCAACCCTGCACCTTAGAGGCTGCTGCCCTATATACATAGACATGGAATCACTGGTTACTTCAATAATGGTTAGCATGACAGTGCCTTTCCTCTGGTTAGCCATGACAGTGACATTCCTCTGGTTAGCCATGACAGTGGCTTTCCTCTGGTTAGCCATGACAGTGGCTTTCCTCTGGTTAGCCATGACAGTGGCTTTCCTCTGGTTAGCCATGACAGTGGCTTTCCTCTGGTTAGCCATGACAGTGGCTTTCCTCTGGTTAGCCATGACAGTGGCTTTCCTCTGGTTAGCCATGACAGTGGCTTTCCTCTGGTTAGCCATGACAGTGGCTTTCCTCTGGTTAGCCATGACAGTGGCTTTCCTCTGGTTAGCCATGACAGTGGCTTTCCTCTGGTTAGCATGACAGTGGCTTTCCTCTGGTTAGCATGACAGTGGCTTTCCTCTGGTTAGCATGACAGTGGCTTTCCTCTGGTTAGCATGACAGTGGCTTTCCTCTGGTTAGCATGACAGTGACTTTCCTCTGGTTAGCATGACAGTGACTTTCCTCTGGTTAGCATGACAGTGACTTTCCTCTGGTTAGCATGACAGTGACATTCCTTTAGTTGCCATGACAGTGCCTTAATGGCTGTTGAGCGCTGCTCCTCAGTGTCACTAAGTGAGTGATGGCTTTCATCATCTCTGTTTGGACTCACTTTCCTTAAAGGCCCATACATTACACCTGCTGCCCCTCTCCAGCCATCTACTCCAGGGGAGCTACTCAGTTACTCACACACATCAGTCTCTCAACCATCACTCCAGGACCAAAAGGCCCCTTGACAGCTTCTATCCCCAAGCCATAAGACTGCTGAACAATTAATTAAATGGCCACCTGGACTATTTACATTGACACTGCTGCTACTCGCTGTTTATGATCTATGCATAGTCACTTTACCCCTACCTACATGCACAAATTACCTCAACTAACCCGTAACCCCACACATTGATTAGGTACCGGTATCACTTGTACTGTATATAGCCTCGTTAATATTATTTTATTGTGTTACTTTTTTATTGCATTTTTTTACTTTAGTCTCTATTTCTTGAACTGCATTGTTGTTTCAAGGTCTACACCTGTTGTATTCGCATGTGACAAATAAAACTTGATTTGATATACAACCCATTTGGGAGACACAGGGAGAGAGAGACATGAAGACAATAAGAAAGTGGTAGGAAAAGGAAGCAGAGAAAGAATGGCTCCTCAAAAAATGGCTCCCAGCTAGCACATAACGTTCTGAGAACCATATGTTTCTTAGAGCTCGGTGAGAGCGTGGTTGTCCTATGGTTATTTTGCATACAACCTTCCCACAATGTTCTGAGAATGGTGCAGGACAGTTGCTTGGCATTAGAACATTCTCAGCACATTTAAGGAACTTCACAAAATAATGTTATTTTCTTGGTATTTCATTACTTTAACAGAATGTTTCCTAAAAGTTCAAACATGGTTACATTGAATTACATTTTTGGTAATGTTCTAGGAATGTTCTCCAACTAGTTTCACATTGTTTCTTAACGTTCTCTTTTTGAGAACATTCCCAATGTTCTTCTGTGGGAATTTCAGTACTTCAGCATTATGTTACCTACAGGTTTCCTTATGGTTCTATTTAAATTTATATTTTCAGAATATTCAGAGAATGTTAAGAAACAACGTTCTTCGTGGGAATTTCAGTACTTCAGCATTATGTTTCCTACATGTTTCCTCATAGTTCTATTTAAAGTCATGTTCTCAAATTGTTCCAAGAAACATACAGCGTTGTTCCCACAACCAATGTGAAACCAAAAACATACGTTCCACAACTTCCAAGGAACCAAATGTGCAAGTTGGGTTGTGTTCATATAATGCAGATTCTAAAATGAACACATATTTTGTTTTATTTCAGTACAAAGTACATACTAGTAAATGTCACAATAGATACCCAATAGATATGATACCCTTTTCTTCTTTCTACCATTTACTTCCTTAAGACTTTGTTTTTATGTCCCTTCCCCCAGTCTACAGAGTGTCTAGCCTTTGCAGCCCTGTCAGTCTCCTCACTGCACAGGAAGCCAGCATCCAGTGACCCACACCAAACATCCTGTGAGGAAGCAGGGCCCTCGAAAACAAGCCCTGTGAGAGGGAGGCACCTGGCTGGGTATGGTAGGGCTAGGGTTGCCAATTTCTGGGAACGTTCAACAAATTCCCTGGTTTTCTCAAAATCTCAGTTGGAGGATTCCCGGAATCAGGAGGGAATAAGCAGGAAATCCGGAATCCTACAACTGTTATTTTGGGAAAATCAGGGAATTTATTTAATGTTCCTGGAATTTTGCAACCCTGGGTGTGGCCCTGTGGCCTTGTCCTCCTTCCTCTGCCTGCTTCTACATTCTGCCTCCCTCTGCCTCGCCCTGTCTCCCTCTACATCTGATTGCCTTTACCAGCCACAACAGTATCCAGAAAACTTGGATAAGACCCCACCCTTACATGATCAGAATTACCACCATGTGTGATACTGAAATATTTGTGAAAGTTTTAATGACACACGAAGAGGATAGTGGTTAGTAGACCGGCAATAGTTACCAGAAATAGGTGTCTGGGCTGTCTGCTTTTCCTTGAAACTTTCATTAGAGTGCCTTCCTTCACAAACACCTGCACACACACAGAAATAGAGAACATGTTAGCAAGAGACCTGCCTGTACTGTACTAGCACTGGGCTTTTAGATCCCGTGCCGGATTTCTAGTAGGCCACGGTCTGAGATTGGTATTATTCACTGTTTATGTTATGTTTGTTGAACAGAGTAACACTGTTCAGAGAGAGAGAGAGGCAGACTGATCTCACCCTTCCTGGCTTGAGTAGATCTCTCTTGCCTCTGACACTGTACTCAATGTGGACCAGCCGCAACAAATTCTCCTGTGTGTCAGAGAGACAGAGAGAGAGAGGGACAAGAGAGGAGAGTGAGATAAGGAGGGATTTTCCTGTGAGAGATGGGTAAAGAGAGAAACTGTCCTTGTGAATGAGAGGGAGGGCAGCGGAAAGGGATGTGCTGCTGGAAACTGAATAGGAGTGGAAGAGATAGTGTGTGTGTGTGTGTGTGTCACACACACACTGTAAAGGGGTTACTGTGAATTTGACAGTATAGCTTACAGGCAGTAAAAAAGTAGCTTACAGGCAGTTCGGTGGCAAGTAAAATTCAGTATTGTATATTACAGTAATATAAATAAGGTATCTACGAAAGTACCGTATATAGACACACAGTACAATACCCCAAAATGTACTGTATTATACTGTAAAAAAGTAAATGCTACCGTAATCAGAATAATGGATAAATTAATGAAATTCATTGAGGCATTTGTATTTCACAGTATTTTTCTGTAATTACAAGGGATTGGTGCAAGCAGGTTTACTGCTAGGTAAAGTGTTTTCACATTACAGCATATTAATGAATAATTGGTGGCACTTCTAGAGGCCTTAACAAAGGCTTCCAAACTGGCAATGACTACAGACCTAAACAGACAGGGCAAAATGCTCAACCATTTAAGGCTTAAGGCTTTCTGCCATTCCAATCTGTCCCTATACATTTTAAATTAATGGGACAATATAACCATATAGGATTTCAATTGGTACAGCATTCTCAATCACAGGTGCAACAAATACTCAATATGTTAATGAGCTAGAAACAGCAATACCATGCACCCACTAGTGGTCGATAGGTTTTCCATTCGAAATACAGCAATTATTTCCCCGCCCACAACATTTTCCCACAATGCACCATAATTTACAGTTGGCTGCAGTAAAACATTTCAGGGTATTTTACTGTTGATAATACCCCAAATTACCATATGAATGATAGTTTTCTGTCACAGTGTATACATAGTCTGATGGGGAGAGGAAGGAGCTAGTGCAGAGGATCTGTTGAGGGAATGAGTGTGTGTTTGAGTAAAAGAGGGAGAGAGAAAGAAAATTAAAAGAGAGTAATATGAGAGAGGTGAGATGGTAAGGAAGATCTGTGTGGCTGTGAGAGACAGGGGATATATGATCTATCTCAGGAGGATCTGTGTGGCTGTTGGAGAGACAGGGGATATATGATCTATCTTAGGAGGATATGTGTGGCTATGAGAGACAGGGGATATATGATCTATCTTAGGAGGATCTGTGTTGCTGTGAGAGACAGGGGATATATGATCTATCTTAGGAGGATCTGTATGGCTGTGAGAGACAGAGGATATATGATCTATCTTAGGAGGATCTGTGTGACTGTTGGAGAGACAGAGGATATATGATCTATCTTAGGAGGATCTGTGTGACTGTTGGAGAGACAGAGGATATATGATCTATCTTAGGAGGATCTTTGTGGCTGTGAGAGACAGGGGATATATTATCTATCTTAGGAGGATCTGTGTGGCTGTGAGAGACAGGGGATAGAACATCTATCTTAGGAGGATCTGTGTGAGGGTGTGTGTGTGCTCTACAATGTAAGTAATGTCCTTACTCATACTGCACCCTTTGTTACGACGCACCTGGGATCTTTGATGATATCATCTTTCCTCGCCCTTACATTAATCAATAGGCAACAGAGCCCAGTTAGAGCAGAGAAACAGGCCTCTCCAAGATCACTGACGCGGTTTCACTCACAATAGTGTTGCCATGCGGAACCAAGAAGGATTTACACAGGGAAAATGTGAGCTGTCTCCACACTTTCAAGTTCACACTCCAAGTTTGTACATTCTGTACATGCATACCTCTAGCAAACACTTGCATGAGCACATGTACACAGTAGTCTGAAATAAATACAGAAACACCCATACAGACACACCGACTTACCCCTTGCTTGAGATTTTCATTAGCCTGGTCTGCCACCTCTGAAACGATGACTAAGGCAGCTGGAACACAGAGGGAGAGACAGAAAGGGTTAATGCCCATTAATACGCAGGGAGTAAACACTGCCATGTTTGGGCCTAAACAACTAACCTATGATATTGTATCTAAGTCCGTGTGTGTGTGTGTGTGTGTGTGTGTGTGTGTGTGTGTGTGTGTGTGTGTGTGTGTGTGTGTGTGTGTGTGTGTGTGTGTGTGTGTGTGTGTGTGTGTGCGTGCGTCACTGCTGAAGAGATGACTGTTGGCATGTATAGAAGAAACTACAGCAATTCTTATAAAGCAGAGAAAGACCACACCTTGTGTATCCTCATATTCTTTCGAATCAGGGGAGAGGTTGTTTAAGTAATCTAGAAAACATAACGGCACAAACAAATTATTCAAAAACAGAAACAGATGAATAATGTGTAGAATGCCAAATAACACTATTCAAGGTCGAGAGCCAAGATGGGGTACTTAAATGAAAGTTAGTATTACAATTTTGCAATAGTACATTATGAGGTGTGTGTCAAATACCTGTGAGCAGCATGCGGTACTGGAGAACTCTCACAATGACCTGCAGCAGCTGGTGCTTCAATTGGACCTGAGCTCCATCTGGACCTTGCTTCTGCATACATAAACACATTGCCAGGTTAACACACACCTGCATGCATGACTGTGGAACATACACACACGCATTGTGCACAGACATGAACACATAACCTCACACACGCAAATAAATAATACAATTGTAACGACTTCCATCGAAGGTGGCTCCTCTCCCTCTTAGGGAGGCGCTCGGCGGTTGTCGTCTCCGATTCCTTTTCCCTTTTCTGTTGGTTTTGTCTTTATTGGTTTCACCTGTTCCTTGTTTATGGTTAATTCGGGGCTATTTAAGCCTTCAAGGCCCACCTGCTTTTGTGCGGGCTTATTTTCTGTTCTGTCAGTGGAGATTTGTGTTCTGTTACATTACGTATTGTTTGGTGTCCCGTTTTGTTGGTCATTTGTGCCTGTTTTTGGCGTGACCAATTTTGGGAATAAATATGTATTTTCTGAAAACTCTGCTCTCTGCGCCTGACTACACACCCACCACTCCTAGCTAACGTGACAACAATGCACAACACTACTCTCAATTTGGGTTACCTCTGTTGAAATTATGCAATCAAAGCTATAGATGACAGAAGGATTAATGAGATAATCTTGACAGATCGTTTGACCACCAACCTGACCACTCCAAATCTCCTCACCACACAAACCCTGTACTGTCTCTATTCTTCTGCCCTATGGAATCCCTTCAAAAGAGAAAGGGGAGAAGAAGCGAGATATCTAAAACAAATCTATCACAGGCTAATTGTGTCTGATGGACATATATTCCCAGTCCCAGAGAGGGTCTATAATACAAAGGGCCCAGAGCAGATCCACACATCACCACTGACTGAGGAGTCTCCTAACCCAATAGAGCCCCGTTCCTCATTAGAGACGAAGAGATAACCCCCCGCGGGACTGAGACAGCCATCCCTTAATTTACACTGGGTGACTGTGGAACGCACACACACACAAACGCAGGCCCGCAAACATACACACATACACACACTCACATGTAAGCACACACACACGTACACATGCAAACACGCATACAGGCACGCAAGTACACACACACAGACACATGCAAGCACACCCACAAATGTATGGACACACACACACACACACACACACACACACACACACACACACACACACACACACACACACACACACACACACACACACACACACACACACACACACACACACACACACACACACACACACACACACACACACACACACAGGGCTGGCGAGACAATATTGCTGGCCCTATAAAGGGGAGGATTAATAGCCACCACACACCAACCTTGGTCTTCATTATGAGAGATGGAGCATAGCAGAACGGAGTAAAAATAGAGCAACGATTTGGAACCAGGATTCTAGTGTCAAACCCCCACCTCCAATCAGCTAATCCACCTCCCTAAATTCTCTTTCTCTCTTTGTCTCTGTTTCACTCCCATTTTCTCTTACTCCATTCCCTCCCCCTATGGAAAAACCACATGATTTCACATGTGAAATTATGTGGTTTTGGAACAGTTCTCATGTAATGATATTTCACATGAATATTTTCACATGTGATCACATAACCTTTCACATTACATTGTGCATGTTTATATATACACGGTAACTATTATTTAACACGTCTCACCTGGGATCTGAACACACATAGATGACAGAAGGATTAATGAGATAATCTTGACAGATCGTTTGACCACCAACCTGACCACTCCAAATCTCCTCACCACACAAACCCTGTACTGTCTCTATTCTTCTGCCCTATGGAATCCCTTCAAAAGAGAAAGGGGAGAAGAAGCGAGATATCTAAAATGACATTCCAATCTTCCTGCTATGCCACCATGTCGATGTCAATAACTGATTTCACTTGGATTCCTACACGTTGGACTTCAAATTAAATCATATTGAAAAGCCAGCACTAAGTGATAATGTCAAATGTAATCACATTGATCACATAAAGACGTTTGCACTATTTTAGCAGAGCAGCGTGACACTTATCGAATTTGCAGTTTTGTATGTGAAAAATGTATAATGTTGTCACGTGTAGTTTCATGGTATCATATGTTGAAATTTTGCAACCCCATGTTTTCACATTTATTTCACATGAGATCATTTGTATTTGTATATATTAGGGATCCCCATTAGCTGCTGCCAAGCTAATAGAATTTAGTGTGTTCCCTCAGGCCACTTGTCACGCCCTGACCATAGAGAGCCTTTTATTCTCTATGTTGGTTAGGTCAGGGTGTGACTAGGGTGGGTTATCTAGGTTGTTTTATGTCTATGTTGGCCTGGTATGGTTCCCAATCAGAGGCAGCTGTTTATCGTTGTCTCTGATTGGGGATCATATATAGGCAGCCATTTCCCCACTGTTTTTTTGTGGGATCTTGTTTTGAGTTAGTGCATGTAGCACCTCTTATGTTACGGTTCGTTGTTTGTTTCTTTTTTTGTTTTGTAAGTTTCACAAAATAAAGATGTGGAACTCAGAGCACGTTGCGCCTTGGTCTGTCTCTACACACAGCCGTGACACCACTACTCCACTATCACATATGTGACCCATTTCAGAAAACTAGGCGTATGTCGTGGGTCACTACTTCACAGGAGAACCTTTGAACGTAAACTTAAAAAAAAAAATCAAACTGCATTGGTTTAGCCACAGAAAAAGTCAACAACCTTCCCGCTAGCCATGATTGGCTGAGATAATGGGTGGGCTGGACATGCCAAGAGATGAGTTTGGATTGGTCTGCCATATAGCATGCTTCTGTCTATTTGAGCTGGTCAGTATGTCTAGGTAATCCTGTCTAACGCAGCTTTTTTTTTTTTATGTATCGTGTAGTAAAACTGCATAAGTGTTGCTCTCCACTTTCTGCGGGACTGAGTTTTGAAATCAGTGGAATTCGAGTATGATAGCTAAGGAGATGGAGAAAACACCTGTCTCCGGATTACATCTCAAACTAAGGGCAACCATGGCATCCGACAGGAGATGCGTCCATCCATGAATGATGTAAGATAGTCTAGCTAGCTACATTTTCAGATATTACATTCTTCTAATTTTGACAAAGTGGTTTCATTTCAAGTTAATGTGTACTGTTGGCTAGCTAGCTAATGTTAGCTGGCTGGCTCGCTAATGTTATGTGTATGATCCTATTATTCGTATCTCAGAGGAATTTGCTTGGCTAGCTATAGCCTAATGTTAGCCAGCTAACATTGAACCTGGTTGGTTAGCTGCCTGAAGATTCATGCAGGGTAGTAACGTCATGAGTTGGGATTATGGTTCATTATTTACCTAGCTATCTAGCTAACGTTAGCTGGTTGGCTTGCTAGCTAATGTTACGTGTATGATTTTATTATTCGTATCTCAGAGGAATTTGCTTGGCTAGCTATAGCCTAATGTCAGCTAGCTAACATTGAACCTGGTTGGTTAGCTTCCTGCAGATTCATGCAGGGTAGTAATGTCATGAGATGGGATTATAGTTCATTGTTTAGCTAGCTAATGTTAGCTGGCTGGCTCACTAGCTAACGTTATGTGTATGATCTTATTATTTGTTTCTCAGAGCCATTTTGCTTGGCTAGCTGTAGCCTAATGTTAGCTAGCTAACATTGAACCTGGTTGGTTAGCTACCTGCAGATTCATGCAGGGTAGTACCGTCATGAGTTGGGATTATGGTTCATTGTTTACTTAGCTAGCTACATGTTTTAACAAAAGACTCCACTATGCAAGTAACCATTTCGGGTGCGTTCGTAAATTCAGTCTGGCTATCTACTCCGATTTCAGAGCACTCGTCTGAGTGTGCCAGAGCGCAGAATAAATTATGAATTTACGAACGCTCAACACCAGTTGAATATGGCCGGTGTCAGTAAACGTTGGCAAAAAAGCGTAATTACCCAGCTAGCAATGAGGAATCGGCCCAGAAGCGGCACTCTTCCGGGGGGGCGGAACTGATTGAATTGGCCTGGAATCGGGTGTCGGACTCGGCCAGGAATCAAATTGAAAGTACATCGGGCCGTTTCTGTCTACCAGAATTCAGACGACTTTGCCGGCATCTTATCAGAATCACCCCAGAAGCAGCCCGATGCAAATTTAAATAAATGTATACAAAATGACCCGATTTAGTGACTTAAAATATTACTATTATACATTTTATACATACAAATCATTCCCATCCACAAAAAAGCATTTTGTCTCAGAGGAAACACCATACACCTGGTGACCGTGTCAGCGTGCATGCTCCTAGCCTGCCACAGGAGTCGCTACAGCACGATGGGACAATGACATCCCAGCCGGCCAAACCTTCCCCTAACTTGGACGACGCTGGGCCAATTGTGCATCGCCTCATGGGTTTCCCGGTCGACACAGGTCTCGAACCAGCATCTGTAGAAACGCAGTTTGCACTGGGATGCAGTGTCTTAGACCGCTGCGCCACTCGGGAAGTTCCAGCCGCAAATGTTTTAATGCTTATCAATTGTCTTGCACAAAGTATCAAAATACTAAAATACTACACAGGACTCTGAAAGAATTTCATTTAAATGTTAATTGTATTTTTTTTTATCACAGAAACAATGAGAAAATATGTAAAAAAATAAATAATGAAATGTTAATTATATAAAGCAGCCCGTGTAATAATCTGCCAGAGCGTAGCCCTAATCGGCCTGAGCCCCAAGTAATACATTTGGGCCAAATAACTCTCACCGGAATCGGCCCGAGCCCCAAGTAATTCATTTGGGCCAGATAACCCTCACCGGAATTGGCCCGAGCCCCAAGTAATACATTTGGGCCAGATAACTCACACCGGAATCGGCCCGAGCTCAATCCCTGCATCCTAGCCACAAGTAATACTGCCGAAGGCGGCCCAGACCCGGGCCCCATGACGTCGGCCGATTCTGACTCTCAGCCGAGTCTGACTCTCAGCCGAATGCCCCGACTCTCAGCCGGAATCGGTCCAGATCCACTGTGCTAGCTGGGTAAATTGTTACCAGCACCACAGTTAGTCACCAACACCCTGAAAAACATGAAAACAGCCTAACCAGCTCTGCCAGGGCGAGTAAAATGGTCAGAGTGGGGTGTTCTCTCATTTGTGTCTGGAAGTAGCTAGCAAGCTAGCCAATGTTAGCCAGTTAACTTGGGCGCTTGACTGCCGTTGTGAGGTCAGAATGTTCGGATCAACTCTACTCATCGGCCAGAGCATCCAGTGTGCACTCTGGATGCTCTGAGAGCGAAATGCTCAGAATATATGAATGGACATTCTGACAGCACAGTTGCAGTCACCAATGCTCTGGATAACATAACAGCCTAACCAGCTCTGCTGGGGCGAGTGTAACAGTATAACTTTAAACCGTCCCCTCGCCCCAACACAGGCGCGAACCAGGGACCCTCTGGACACATCAACAACTGACACCCACGAAGCGTCGTTAACCATCGCTCCACAAAAGCCGCTGCCCTTGCAGAGCAAGGGGCAACACTACTAATAGGTTTCAGAGCAAGTGACGTAACTGATTGAAACGCTACTAGCGCGTACCCGCTAACTAGCTAGCCAGCCATTTCACATCCGTTACACTCACCCCCCTTTCAACCTCCTCCTTCTCCGCAGCAACCAGTGATCCGGGTCAACAGCATCAATGTAACAGTATAACTTTACGGCGTCCCCTCGCCCCGACACGGGCGCGAACCAGGGACCCTCTGCACACATCAACAACGGTGGCCCACGAAGCATCGTTACCCATCGCTCCACAAAGGCCACGGCTTTTGCAGAGCAAGGGGCAACACTACTAATAGGTTTCAGAGCAAGTGACGTAACTGATTGAAACGCTACTAGCGCGTACCCGCTAACTAGCTAGCCATTTCACATCCGTTACACGAGTAATGTTCTCTCATTTGTATCTGGAATTCGCTAGCAAGTTAGCTTGGGTGCTTGACTGCTGTTGTATGTATATAACGATCGGATCAACCCCTTAAAGAGATGGGTGGGGCTAAAGCTTAAGAGGGTGGGAACGATGCCGAATGGGTGTAGACAAAGAAGGGCTCTCCAATAGTAGTACCAAAACATTCAAAGGACATTTTCTCAAAAGTGAGTTTACAAGTTTATTAACTTTCAAAGCAGAATTACTTTCCCATTGTTCCTCAACTGTAGTGTATGATGTACCATTTTGTAGCTCTGAGTCTCTAATTTTATCCAATGTAAAAAACACAATTTCGAATTTTGCTACGTAAGACCGATTTGAGCAGGTCGGTCACATATTTACAATACAACATCCACGTGTGTTTAGAGTGCGTGTCTTATCATGTTCATGTGTGTCTGTACCTGTGTGTGTCTTTCACATTATTCACATTATTTTTATCTGTTTTCTTTATCCGATTTTGCTGCTTGCATAAGTTACCTGATGTGAAAATGAGTTCCATGTAGCGATGGCTCTATATAGTACTGTGCACCTCCCATAGTCTGTTCTTGACTTGGGAATTGTGAAGAGACTTTGGTGGCATGTCTTGTGGGGTATGCATGGGTGTCCGAGCTGTGTGCTCGTAGTTTAAACAGACACCTTGGTGCATTCAGCACGTCAACACTTCTTACAAAAACAAGTAGTGATGAAGTCAATCTCTCCTCCACTTTGAGCCATGAGAGACTTACTTGCATGTTATTAATGTTAGCTCTCTGTGTATATCCAAGGGCCAGCCGACTGCCCTGTTCTGAGCCAATTGTAATTTTCCGAGGTCCCTCTTTGTGGCACCTGACCACACGACTGAACAGTAGTCCAGGTGCGACAAAACTAGAGCCTGTAGGACCTGCCTTGTTGATAGTGTTGTTTAAAAGGCAGAGTGCTTTATTATGGACAGACCTCTCCCCATCTTTACTACTGTTGTATCAACATGTTTTGACAACAGTCCAGGGTTACTCCAAGCAGTTTAGTCACCTGAATTTGCTCAATTTCCACATTACTTACTACAAGATTCAGTTGATGTTTAGGGTTTAGTCAATGATTTGTCCCAAATACAATGCTCTTAGTTTTTGAAATATTTAGGACTAATTTATTCCTTGCCACCCATTCTGAAACTAACTGCAGCTCTTTGTTAAGTGTTGCAATGATTTCACTCACTGTAGTAGCTGACGTGTATAGTATTGAGTCATCCACATACATAGCCACACTGGCTTTACTCATGGCCAGTGGCATGTCATTAGTAAAGATTGAAAAAAGTAAGGGGCCTAGACAGCTGCCCTGGGGAATTCTGGATTCTATCTGGATTATGTTGGATACTCTTTCATTAAAGAACACCCTCTGTGATATGCTAGACATGTAACTCATGCTTTCACATGTGCTCAAATGTTATCACGTGTAGTTTCATGTTATCACATGTTGCTTTTATATGATGTCACGTTATCACATTAACTTCACATAAGATCACATGTGATCACATGTGAAAGTCATGTGTTTTTCCATAAGGGTCTCTCTAAAGGCACCTTACATTAGCTCTGTGTGGTTTCCTCTCTCTCGCTTTGGATTACCCTTCAGTTTTCCCCTCCCTTTTCAATAAAAACATCCCATCATTAAAACCTCTCCCTGACAGAACACCAGCACCTCAAGTGTCGCTTGTTCATGTAAATTGTGATCCAGTTGACACTTGTACGGCTGAAATGGCTTCTGTGGCGAGCCAAATATGATAATTAGTGCGTGGTTGTTTGGGTGAGTGAGCCAAAAAGAGGCGGTGCCTACACACACACACACACACACATACATACAGTCATGGCCAGCTGATTCGCTGGCTGCACACACAGCTGATCTAATTGGGGAGTTGTAAAGGAGGCTGCCTCTCTAATTAGCTTGTGTCTGCCTCATTACCCAGCTGCCTATACTGGGATTTATCACCATCACACTGTCTTTATCTCTCTCTGTGCACCTGCTGCATCTCACACACAAACACTCTCCTCCTCTTGTGTTTCCTTCTCAAGGGAACACAAACACCTAGGCACAAACACCAACACAAGCATTCAATATCACATCAACATCACAGCCACACACACACAGGCACACACACATGCACACATGCACACACACTCACACACACCATTGGCCGCTGTATATAGCAGCACAGTAAACAACAAATTGGCTGAAGAGGGGCTTTTATCTTTTAAGGTCCTATGGTGATCTGATCACAGCGCCTAGCTACTTCATCACTGTCATCACCACATCCACAATGAAATTACACCCCACAACACAGCACTGCTGGACCAACGCTTAAAAAGCTTAACCCTCCACTTACCTCACAGAGAGAGAGAGAGGAAAAAGATGAAGGACAAACTCCTTTAAGCTTACAAAATGAACATTAATCTAACCAATAATGAAGAGATATAAAGTATACAAGAATGTACGAGACCTTGGGACTAAGTTCTATCTGACAATTAGTTATTCATATAGAGTTGCTCTTTAGGTGGTCATTTACATGTGAGATATGTCAACAACAAAGAAAAGTACATTTACGATTAAAAAAAATTACAAATGTGAAAGTTCTATCTGAGCAAAATCCTTTGAACTTGGTGCTATAAGGTTCATCTGCAGTCCAATCACACAATAAAATAACATATGTATGTAAGATATTGTACTTACTGAGTCATGAAAGAGAAAGACATCACAAAACAGTTCTGAGATCTGCGATTTGAAAAATTTGAATTCTCTCAAAACTATACATTTATCATATCCTTGATTATTCATGTCGGTTCTGGTCCTCTTTTGTAATTTATATTTTTCCACCACTTTTCAAAAGATTTGGCATAACGTATGGTAGAAACAAATAAATACAGGTTCCCTAAAGCATGTTTAGAGCCCATTGTAGAGACATTGCTGTTTTTGTCTTGTTCTATATCAATAAGAAAACCTCCATGGAAGTGGTATTTCACTACAATTACAAACTTACCACATTTTATTGATAACTAGTAGGTTGTTTACTGACTTTGAGTGTCAGAGACCAGAACAATATATCAGTTTCAGTACTCATCCAGAGCTAAGCTTTAGCAATGTTGCCAGTTCTCCATAAGATATAGTGTATTTGTCATTTTATTGCTTTAACAAATGTGTGATGAACATAAATTAATATATTTGATGATGTGATTAGAAAGAAGGAAGGTTATTCTCATCATTGAATCATTAAATGTCTGCATGTTTCTATTGAAATTGAAATAAATGCAACATTCTGTGCCAGATAGAACCTTACGACTGAACCCAGATTGACATTTCAGAACTAGAAGGTTCTAGCTGCGATTACAAACCCTAAAAAAACTGATTTACAAATGTCTTCAAATGTTGGGGTATCTTTAAGGTGAGGAACTTAATGGGTTATGAAAGAAGAATTCACTACAAAACAGTTCTGAGATCTTGGATGTGAAAACGTTGATGTCCAATATCTCAGAACTAGGAGCAGATAGAACCTTAATAGTCCCAAGGTCACGAAATCATCTAAATGGTCACCTGCCATTATGGAAAATACTTTCTGCATTGACCGTTGGCTAAACTGCCATAGCAGGATAAACTACTGTACCTCTCAGCTGCGTGGCTGTGACTCTGGCTGTGACCTGTGAGTTTCTACTGCTGTCCCAGAGAGCCCTGTGTGTCTCATTACAGGGAGGTCACACAGAAGGAGTCCCCCTGGCAGTCCTCTCACACCACACAGCAGCCATCACACCTTTATTACCTCTTACTGTCTCTGATGTAACCACTACAAAGCCAGGACGAGGGGATGCTATGCATAGTTAAAAGCTTTTAACTAGAAATAACATTAATATTCATAACATTCCCCAAAGTGTTTAACTTTGAGCTAAACACTGGATTTTTCTGACATACATTTAGTGATAATGCTTATTTTATCTATAGAGTGGTTGAAAAAAAGAGCTTATATAAGTCAAATGTTTCTCTTATCCTTCCTCTCCTTCTCTCTCTCTCGCACTCTCTCTCTCTTTCTCTCTGCGATACCTACATTGCCAGTCCCGTAGAGCCACAGTATATCTGGTGAGGGCAGCTGCTCCTGAATATTCATAAGCTGAGACAGTTGCTTCCTTGTCTGGTTGCATTCCTAATCACTATTGAGATGCGTAGAATCATTGTCTACCAATCACTACACATCAAAATATGGCTAGGAACCGTTAACTCATGACTATGCAAGAAACGGTATGCTATGCATATCTGTGGGTGGTCTTGGGTACAATCTTAGTAGCAGTGAGAGCCAAGACTAATTTCCAAAATTAAAATAATTATAATGAAACTTGAGGTGATTCAAAATATGTCTAGGAACCTCTAACTCATTTATATGCAAGAAACGGTATGTTATGCATATCTGTGGGTGGTCTTGTGTACAATCTTTGTAGCAAAGAGAGCTGAGACTAATTGGTAGATTCATTGGAAAAACTTAACACAAAGGCCAATCCAATATTGAAATAGTGCGTTTATAGATCATTCTCCAAGTCAAACTGCTAACTCTATCATAACCAATCAATAGGACTTAACACGGTAAGCAAGGTGACCTGAAGCATGTGAGAAACTTCCACTATATGAGCGCTGAATCAATGACACAGGCCAGTCAGGCCTGGAGAGGAAATAAGAAATCCATGACTGCATTCAGATGGTCTTATCTGGGAGCGTGTTTTACATCATCTGCCATGGTTAATAATAGTTCCTATCATCATCATTAGGGACCTTGATTACACATTCCCTACTCAACTGAGAATACCTTTGCATACTACGGAGCTGTGCAAAGCAAGTTTGCGTAACGTATTCTTCCTGATGGATATGGTGATCACATGATAAATTCCCGTTAACCAGTGATGACATCCTCTCAGATAGTACTTCCTGTTGACAGCTAAGATAAAGGGATGCACAGTACAAAAAAGGTTTGTGTTCGGTCTTTGAGAGGTATAAAACATGAGAGTAGCACGTTGAAAAGGTCAGTCCCATAGAGCAGAATAGAGAGGGTTTGGAAAGGCCATTGACTCCCAGTGGAGTCTGGTTGACAAACTAAAGCTGCTATATAAAGGGAACGGGGAACTCCTGGCTGAATAAAGACATTGTTACAGACTGGCAGGTACAGTGGCTATGACCTCAGGACTGATTCTTCTGAGCATGCATATCCAAAGGTTAGTTTAAATCAACACAAGATAAAGACTCACATTGGGGTTTTAGGTAAAGGACTTCCACTTTTATAAGTAGTCTCTAAGCTCAGACTAAGTATAGCGTCTTACCTCAAACTGCTTGACGATGTCATGGAAGGCAGGGTTGAGTTTGCAGCTCTCTGCCAGTAGGGACATGCTCCGGTCATACTCAGAGATGTAGGTAGCAAACACAGCAAACTCCTCCCGTCGAGACAGGATCACATCCACCACCCTCTGGCTCTCCTCCCTGGTGATGGGGAATGGAATCATGTTGAGGTTTGGAGGATTGGTTGACAGTGTATGTTATTGAATAACAGTTGACAGGTAAGTTATTGAATTACGGATATAGAAACATGTCGATACCTCCTGAGCTCCTGAATGAATAAGAATTCAAAAATATACAGTTGGATACTATTTACAATCATTCTGCTTGATGCGTTTAAAATGCAGAACTGTCTATGCTTTTTCATTTCTATGGAATTTACAAGTCTGTGGGTATTTATTTATGAGTGCATATAATAATAATAATAATAATATTAGCTAATTAAAATCATACATTAAACGCATCTTTCTAAAATTGTGTCTTCAGCAGGGATATAAAAAGAGGCACTGAATCTGCATATATAGATATCCCACTGTGTTTAACGTACTGAATGTCTCACCATTGTCTGATGCGCGAGTCCAGCTCAGTGAGGATGTTGCTGTGGAGTATGTAGACCTCAGGGAGTGTGCCCAGTATCTCCCCCAGCCTCTGTTCTTCCACCACAGGTTCCCCATCCTCCCCCACCGCCTCCGACACTGCTGCCCTGAAGTCCTGCAGGAGAGGGAGGAAGAAGGGAGGAAGAAGGGGAGAGAAGAGAGAGGGTAGAGGGAGAAGGGGAGAGGGATTGAGGCAGGAAGAAGGGGAGGAAAAGAATAAGGGGGGAAAGGGAAAAGGAGGGAGAGAGTTACAGGGGGGTCAGATCCTCCTAGAGCTTCCCATCCTTCCTGTTCCTCTAACCCAGTATCATCTCAGTCTGTCTTCCTCTTCCCCAGTCTCTGCCTGTCTAACCACTCAGGAAAAGGAGTTCTGGACCTGGGTTATATACCAGCTGCTGGGTTGCATAATGACCTTGGTCACTGATACATTGTTGACCACAACCCTACCATTTATCAACATACTGACATGAACTATATGGTCTTATACAACGGATGGTTCTAATTCTGGATACTGATTGGTTAAAACCACATTCCAACCGGTTTCTATTCCATAAGTTACACAAGTAAGGCTATGACGTTGAAATGCCTATTTACTGTTCCATCTCACTGCGCAATCCATCCGTCTCATCAGCCCAACCAGGCAATTTATAAACTTGATTTCTACTGTAACATTATCTCCCCTTTCTTTCAGACTAACATTTGGTTTTCAACAACGGAGATTTGTATAAAACTTGCTATCTGTCTCTCCGACATTTGCAACATTGTTTCAGTATTTAAATTCAATCTCCTGCTGTCCCATAGTAATGAACGTGTCGTGAGTTAGGACGAGAAAGACAGGCAGGCAACTTTTCTTAGCCAGTCAAAATCATGAATCAGAATAGTTTTTATGGATATATTCAAAGACATTTCTATAGAAAAACAGGCCAAACAAAATTATTTTTTTCATGAAAATATGTTAATCATTATTTTAATTTGTTTCTTAACCTGTTCGAAGCCGGTGTTTGGAGGATATATGGGACTTAATCTTGGGCCTAACAACACCCTTGCCAATATATCCTTCAAACACTGGCTTCGAGGGCATTATCACTTAAACACTATTATTGCACACAGAGTGAGTCCATGCAATTTATTATGTGACTTGTTAAGCACATTTTTACTCTTGAACTTATTTAGGCTGCCATTACAAAGGGGTTGAATACTTATTGACTCAATACTTTTCAGCTTTCCATTTGTAATATTTTGTACAAATTTCAAAAAACATAATTCCACTTTTACATTATGGTGAATTATGTTTGCGGCAGTGACAAAAGATCTCAATTTAATTCATTATAAATTCAGGCTGTAACACAACAAAATGTGGAAAAAGCCAACTCAGAAGCTAACGTTAGCGTTAGTGTTAGCATTCTCATAGAGAATGACTGGCGGTGTTAGCTATTTAGCATTTTAGACTATCTTTTCAATCAAAGAACAGTACTTGAAATGGCAATTTTGTTAGACACAGAATATCAATGATAAAATGTTTTATGTAGATATTTGCAATCTGTTGTGCCACAAAGATAACTAGCTAACACCACCAGTCATTCTCTATGAGACTGGCCACCCCTCAAAGACTGGTTCCTAGGTTTCTTCCTAGGTTCCTGCCTTTCTAGGGAGTTTTTCCTAGCCACTGTGTTTCTTCATATGCATCGCTTGCTCTTTGGGGTTTTACACTGGGTATCTGTATAGCACTTTGTGACAACTGCTGATGTAAAAAGGGCTTTATAAAATACAGTTGATTGATTCATTGATTAATGCTAATGAACATTGGCTTCTGCGTGCTTATGGAGGAAGACAAGTTTAAACGTTCGAAAGCGCCTCTGCCAACAGCTTCGGTACTACCCACAAGGGGAAAAGAAAAGTTAATCTCTCATTGAAATGCATTCATTAATTTTAGTGCTGCATTAAATGGCTTAAAATATGATAATATATATTTTAAAATGTTGTATTGTATCTATAATTGAGTTGATGTCTGACTTGTGTTGTGCAAGCCATCAATTTGAATTAAAAAAATTATAACTTTTACCACATATTTCAAGCTACAAAGCCATGATGGTGAAATGCTAATTCAAAAGCCGACAACAGGGATGGGCAACTGGCCCCACCGCCTTTTTGTAGGCCCGACAACCAATAATAATAATGTTTTTTTTTTAATTGGGGGGGGGACTCCGTCGGGGTCTCAACTTACTGTTGAGAGTTAGAATAATAGGTGCAATTTCGAAATTTGGTTGTGCATCAGTAGTCACTCAATAAGCCAGTGTCAGCAAAATATTTTTAGATTGCTAAGTTAGTTTCGCGGCCAGCTTTGTAAACTTGTAGTAAGCATGGTCGAATTACCGACCGGGCCATTGATCATTATTTGTCATATTAAAAACTGCAAACATTTGCCTCCAGCCTATGGCAAAATGTGTAGATTTGCATAAAATGAGTTATAAAATTGCTAAATCTTCTCTCCTCCCCATGGCAAAATTTGTAGATTTGCAGCAAATTTGCTTTAGAACGGCAACATTTTATCTATGCCCCAATAATTTGCAACTCTGTCATTTATTTTAATATAGCTAAACTAAAAAGAGGAACTTGTGTGTCATGTAAACCTAGCTATCTATATCTATATCTATATATATAGCTTGAGTCAAAGCAGAAGCTGTCACTCTTCATCAGCATAAATTACAAATATTGATGAGAAAATGACATCACCACTTTGTGCAATTCAAAGACCCGAGCCAGCTAGTTGTCGTGGATGACAGATCAGGTTTGAAAAACCTAAAATGTGTTTTACGGTCGGGACAAACTGCACGCCCAAAAGTGAGTGATCAAGCTATTGATCTAGCTGTTGAGCATTTTGAACATGACTTTAAAGCAAACCAAAGACAGCAAACTAGCTAGTTAGTGAACTATTTTCCAATAAGGCATTACTTTCATAACCCATCTAGCTAAGATAATACTTTTCACCTTGTTTGTCGATCTGTAATGCTAGCTAGCTATGCAGTTCCAACCTATCTAGCTAGCTGCCCATCCAACCAGCTAGCAATGGGCAGCTAGCCAGCTAAATATATCTAGTACAGAAGAGACATTCATCAAGACGAAGTTGGATATTAGTAGCGCTGTAGCTAGTAAAGGATCTATTATTCAGCCAGTTAAGATGGAAAGCATATGATTTCAACCCCCAAAATAAAGCATGTTCATTTCAAGCAAAACACATGTACTGTAAGTGAATGGGTTTTCCAACATTCTGAAGCTTTCTTTACACTTTGTGGTCGTTGCTAAGTTAAACAATAGCCTCACATCATCGATGACACAAACCTGTCTTCCTCCATATTAAGTGAAAACAAATGTTTTCATTTTTTTTTATTTTTCTCCTCAAAATAGAATTAACATATCTTTCAAATCCTGTGCACATTAATTAATAGTTATGACAAATGTAATTCATATTTAACAATGTTTTGCTTGTTTGTGAATGGGCCGGAAGGACGAAAATAATCACAACAAATTGGATGTGCTCTTGTTGTCAGGTGTCATCAAATCAAATCAAATGTATTTATATAGCCCTTCTTACATCAGCTGATATCTCAAAGTGCTGTACAGAAACCCAGCCTAAAACCCCAAACAGCAAGCAATGCAGGTGAAGAAGCACGGTGGCTTGGAAAAACTCCCTTGAAAGGCCAAAACCTAGGAAGAAACCCAGAGAGGAACCAGGCTATGAGGGGTGGCCAGTCCTCTTCTGGCTGTGCCGGGTGGAGATTATAACAGAACATGGCCAAGATGTTCAAATGTTCATAAATGACCAGCATGGTCAAATAATAATAATCACAGTAATTGTCGAGGGTGCAACAAGTCAGCACCTCAGGAGTAAATGTCAGTTGGCTTTTCATAGCCGATCATTGAGAGTATCTCTCCCGCTCCTGCAGTCTCTAGAGAGTTGAAAACAGCAGGTCTGGGACAGGTAGCACGTCCGGTGAACAGGTCAGGGTTCCATAGCCGCAGGCAGAACAGTTGAAACTGGAGCAGCAGCACGGCCAGGTGGACTGGGGACAGCAAGGAGTCATCATGCCGGGTAGTCCTGAGGCATGGTCCTAGGGCTCAGGTCCTCCAAGGTGAATAGGTTCCAGAAGCCATTGATGACATCACTTCCTGTGTGTCAGCTCCTTGGTTTGTGGTGGTTCTCTCCGGCCGTCAGCCAGCCCTGTGCTTAGGTTTATCAGTGTTGTTCCAGCTAGATTGACTACCTTGCCTTGACAACGTGGGCTCGTCAGCCCAGGGGTAGTCAGTCAGATGATTACGCAGAAACGTACGCACCAGGCATTGTTTGAGGTGAATTTACACAAGCACTGGAGCACATCGGTGCTCATTGACACCAGGGTACCTTACACAGAGAAAGGTCAAGAATAGGTCAATGTTACCTTCATTTAAGGTGTCCATCCCGAGATTGGAAGGTTGTGAGTTTGATCCCTGGCGAAGTCATACCAAAGACAGTAAAAATGGGACTTGATGCATCTCAGCATTAAGGAGATAGATTGGGGGTAAGGCCCTGTGATAGACTAGCCTCCTGTCCACGCGGTGTACTTGTACATCAAGCTGCTACAGGGGATAGGCTCCTGCCATGTGAGCTGTTCTGGCTCGCGCAAGGCTACTTACTTAGCTTTATTCAGCTATGTCCACTGTAACTTCACCTCTTCAAAAATAGATAGAATATAAGATAGCAATGGGGTTGCTTCTTTGTACCAGTTACCTTAGGCAGGAAATACAGTAAAGCAGAAGGGGACATTCTGAATGAGGGCAGTGAGGAGAACCAACTGTTGATTCCCAGAGGTCAGTGATGCATCAAATACAGCTGTTGTCATTCCTCTCCATGATTTCTCATTTACTGCCTGTCAGAGTAAGTGTACAGTCTAGATCCCAGCAGGTTTGGCTGAAAAATTGACATTTTCCAGTAAGGCACTGGAGCTCGACCTTCACATATAGAATAGATTGAATGCGGTACCCTGAGTAATTCATTTGATCCCATTTTGATCTCAGAAGAATGTTGTATGGAGAACCAATGCATTTGAAGTAGGGAAACCCCTAACCCAGAATGTTGTGGATTCAATTTCCAGATGCAACAAAAACTAAATGAGACTCTTGCCTTGAAGGAGTCATTGAAAATAAGAATTTGTTCTTAATTGACCTGCTTGGTCAAATAAAGGTCAAATGAAAAAATAGTTTGCTGAATTGGTAAACTGTTGATGTTTTGTCATGGAGCTAGTGTGTGTGGTTGCTTGGATAGTTGGAACCTGACAGCTTGAATCAAGGGAGCCTCATCGTTCATACTGGATACCATTGAGCAAGGGCACTACCTGAATTAGTTAGTTAGGTGTACACCCATGATTTATGATCGGTTCATTTGAATGTACAGTGAGGGAAAAAAGTATTTGATCCCCTGCTGATTTTGTACGTTTGCCTACTGACAAAGAAATTATCAGTCTATAATTTTAATGGTAGGTTTATTTGAACAGTGAGAGACAGAATAACAACAAAAATATCCAGAAAAACGCATGTCAAAAATGTTATAAATTGATTTGCATTTTAATGAGGGAAATAAGTATTTGACCCCCTCTCAATCAGAAAGATTTCTGGCTCCCAGGTGTCTTTCATACAGGTAACGAGCTGAGATTAGGAGCACACTCTTAAAGGGAGTGCTCCTAATCTCAGTTTCTTACCTGTATAAAAGACACCTGTCCACAGAAGCAATCAATCAATCAGATTCCAAACTCTCCACCATGGCCAAGACCAAAGAGCTCTCCAAGGATGTCAGGGACAAGATTGTAGATCTACACAAGGCTGGAATGGGCTACAAGACCATTGCCAAGCAGCTTGGTGAGAAGGTGACAACAGTTGGTGCGATTATTCGCAAATGGAAGAAACACAAAATAATTGTCAAACTCCCTTGGCCTAGGGCTCCATGCAAGATCTCACCTCATGGAGTTGCAATGATCATGCGAATGGTGAGGAATCAGCCCAGAACTACACAGGAGGATCTTGTCAATGATCTCAAGGCAGCTGGGACCATAGTCACCAAGAAAACAATTGGTAACACACTACGCCGTGAAGGACTGAAATCCTGCAGCGCCCGCAAGGTCCCCTGCTCAAGAAAGCACATATACATGCCCGTCTGAAGTTTGCCAATGAACATCTGAATGATTCAGAGGACAACTGGGTGAACGTGTTGTGGTCAGACGAGACCAAAATTGAGTTCTTTGGCATCAACTCAACTTGCCGTGTTTGGAGGAGGAGGAATGCTGCCTATGACCCCAAGAAACCATCCCCACCGTCAAACATGGAGGTGGAAACATTATGCTTTGGGGGTGTTTTTCTGCTAAGGGGACAGGACAACTTCACCGCATCAAAGGGACGATGGACGGGGCCATGTGCCGTCAAATCTTGGGTGAAAACCTCCTTCCCTCAGCCAGGGTATTGAAAATGGGTCGTGGATGGGTATTCCAGCATGACAATCACCCAAAACACACGGCCAAGGCAACAAAGGAGTGGCTCAAGAAAAAGCACATTAAGGTCCTGGAGTGGCCTAGCCAGTCTCCAGACCTTAATCCCATAGAAAATCTGTGGAGGGAGCTGAAGGTTCGAGTTGCCAAACGTCAGCCTCGAAACCTTAATGACTTGAAGAAGATCTGCAAAGAGGAGTGGGACAAAATCCCTCCTGAGATGTGTGCAAACCTGGTGGCCAACTACAAGAAACGTCTGACCTCTGTGATAGCCAACAAGGGTTTTGCCACCAAGTACTAAGTCATGTTTTGCAGAGGGGTCAAATACTTATTTCCCTCATTAAAATGCAAATCAATTTATAAAATTTTTGACATGCGTTTTTCTGGATTTTTTTGTTGATATTCTGTCTCTCACTGTTCAAATAAACCTACCATTAAAATTACAGACTGATCATTTCAATGTCAGTGGGCAAACGAACAAAATCAGCAGGGGATCAAATACTTTTTTCCCTCACTGTAAAAGCTGTAGTCTATGCACTTTGATCCCATTAAACAAACTGAGTGATGCAAATATTATACACAAGTCCACTCTAATGATTGTACTATACATCATCATTATACTAGGTTTCTTATGTAGATTCTCTAGACATATCGATATATATGGCCTTCTTTTTGTTGCTTCGTTACTGAGTCTTTCATGTAAAGATCATGAACATTCTTATTCATGACCTTTTGTACAGTGTGTTCTTTCATGAATTGCACACTTGCTATGTTTTTTGAATACTGAACGCAGGTTGTTTAACCTTGTTTTTCCCCCCTTCTCAATAAGGTTATTATATCAGCTATATGTCCCTCATACCCAGCTTCCAGGCATGATATTCAACAATATTTCATTACTCTGTTGCATAATGCATAAATGCAACACTCGCCTCTTATAATTCTTAAAGCTATAACAGTAGAGGGATGTTCCTAAGTGGGTTCCCTCTCCAACAGACCTAACTCAGCAATCCATGCATGATTGGAACAGACCAGACATTCCTAGACGACCCCCCCCCCCACCCCCACCCACCCCACACACTCCCTAGAGCTCTCTAATACTCACACACAGCTGGGGGGAAAGACCACCGTCAGTGAGAGTTGAGAGAAAACACACAAGCTATTGTTCCATTGTTTGATAAGGAATAACAAAAAATACAGCACATTTCCAGACCCTGTTCCCAAATGTGAAGTGAAGTTCTTCTTCTGAGTTTTCTTCTCCAGGACTTTCCCAAATAACAGGTTGAACAAATGATACTCCGATCTGACGTTTGATCTGTTCATATATTTGTCTCTCAGGTTTGACGAAGCTTCCCTGTTCAACCAACTGTCTAATGTTGTCATTTGACCCTGTATGCTTTTATTCTATACACTGGGGGTGAGAGTAGATGAGAGAAGTAGAGGGTGAAGCTGCTGTCCTGTGTAGGGGCTTAGTGAGCTGTGAGTAAGACAACTGTGTCTGTCCCAGTGGAGGGAGCAGCCAGGACATAAAGTAGCAGCCAGGTCTGCTTCACAGCAGCAGTGATGAATGCTAACTCAGATGGGATCGATAGCACATGATGAACGGGAGGCGCTAAAGCACACAGTGTCACAGTATTATCTCACTGTGGTGTGTATGTCTCTACTTGTTTTGTGTCTGCAGTGTTCTAAAACTGAAATTGATGAGGTTCAGACGCTTGTCCTTGTAGATACATGATGGATTTATATTATAGATGGTGTTAGCTACCAGACAGCCATACCAGGAGGGACAATTGATATTGTTTAAGCATTTTGACACCTTCAATCAATTAGTGAACTTTCATATGTTTTCCCCAATTCTTAGAATAGAGAAATGACCCTTCTCAAGAGCATTCCTTCCTAGAGAAGTGCCATAAAGTCACTGAAGTTTTAGCCTGTGTGTGGTGACACTAACATAATCACGTTTTAATGTAGTGATGTGCAGTTCAGGAATGAATTGTAACTTTTTTGAATGACTCTTTTTACTGCCTAGAGTCATGATTCTTTTTTCTGAGGGACTTTAGTCGTTCGTTTGAACTTCTGGCTGGCCGCAATGAATTCTACTGCAGGATTAATACGCAATACTCTGGCTCAGCGGCTCTGGAGACGTGCTCTGACCAACAGCTGTCTATGATCCACTCACAGGACAGTTTATTATGTACACCCATTTAGTCCCGGGTCGGACCCCTCCTTTGCCTCCAGAACAGCCTGTATTCTTTGGGGCATTCTACAAGGTGTCGTGAACGTTCCACAGGGATGTTGGTCCATGCTGACGCAATGACATCATGCAGTTGCTGTAAATTGGACGGTGGTACATTCATGCTGCAAACAGCCTGTTATGTGTAAACTGAACTCGCTGTCATGTTCCAGGCGATGTGTTTCCACTCCTCAACTGTCCAGTGTTGGTGATCACTTGCCCACTGAAGCCGCTTCTTCTTGTATTTATCTGATAGGAGTGGAACCCGGTGTGGTCGTCTGCTGCAATAGCCCATCCGTGACAAGGATCGATAAGTTGTGCATTCCAAGATGCCGTTCTGCACACCACTGTTGTACTGCGCTGTTATTTGTGGCTGTTAGCTTGCACGATTCATGTCATTCTCCTTCAACCTCTCTGATCAACAATATGTTTTCGCTCACATGACTGCCGCTGACTGGATGTTTTTTGTTTGTCGCACCATTCTCGGTAAACCCTAGAGTCCTTTATGCATGAAAAGCCAAGGAGAGAGGGCGTTTCTTAGATATTGGATCCGGCGTGCCTGGCACCGCCGAAAACGCCACGCTCAAAGTTGCTTAGGTCACTCATTTAGCCCATTCTAACGTTCAGTCGAACAGTAACTGACTGCCTCGATGCCTATCTACCTGCTTTATATTGCAAGCCACGACCATGTGACTCACTGTCTGTAGTAGAAACACATTTTTGTGAACGGGTTGTGTACCTAATAAACTGGCCGGCGAGTGTATATACGAGCAGGAACATAAAGCATTCTGCAGGCAGCATAGAGAAGAAAAATGTATAATTTAACTGATAATTGATAGCATGGTGCAAGGAATTGATTATTGAACGTTTTGATGGACACAACTTTGTAGAACCAAAACATACACACAGCCTTTGCTCAACAAACTCTAAACTCGAACTAATCATTTGGGGGGCTGCAGTTCGTGAACGATATTGTGCTTATAACCCTCATGGCAGTCAACCAATGCATTTCGCCAAGAGTCGTTCACAATCTAGTCCAGTAGCAGCCACAACTAAACCTTTTTTCAAATGCATCAAGAAATAATATTATTTGTATGCCTAACAATGAACAAATGTACACCGTTTAAAGCACACTTTTTACAAGTCTCAGTCACAAATGACAGCTCCAATAAGCCCCTTTATGGTGAATGACATGTGAACAAAAGGCTTGTGGAATCATGACTCTTTCAAGTTTTCAGTTTATCGTTCACCTGTAGAGGTTCCTGTGTGCTCTGGGCATTACTGTCTCAAATTAACAAAATCAGTCGAAAGATTTGTTCTTTTGACTGAACGAGTCTAAAAACTCAGTCAGTAAAAAAGCAGAACCTACCATCACTATTTTAAAGGCCTACTATGGTTATTTAACATGATTTTTGAATGACTACCTCATCTCTGTACCCCACACATACAATTATCTGTAGGGTCTTTCAGTCATGCAGTGAACACAGATTCAACCACAAAGACCAGGGAGATGTTCCATTGCCTCGCAAAGAAGGGCACCTATTGGCAGATGGGTAAAAATAAAAGCAGACATTGACTATCCCTTTGAGCATGGTGAAGTTATTAATTACACTTTGGATGGTGTATCAATACACCCAGTCACTACAAAGATACAGGCATCCTTCCTAACTCAGTTGCCAGAGAGGAAGGAAATCGCTCAGGGATTTCACCATGAGGCCAATGGTGACTTTAAAACAGTAACCGAGTTTAATGACTGTGATAGGAAAACACCGAGGATGGAGCAACATCATTGTAGTTACTCCACAATACTAACATATTTGACATAGTGAAAAGAAGGAAGCCTGTAGGGAATACAAAATATTCCAAAACATTCATCCTGTTGGCAACAACACTAAAGTAACATTGCAAAGAACGTGTCATAGCAATTTTCCTCAACATAGAATGAACATATCTTTCAAATTCTGTGAACATTATGTAATAGTTTTGACAAATTGAATTCATATTTAACAAAGTTTTGCTTGTTTGTGAATGGGCCGGAAGGAGAAAAACAGTCATCTTCAATCAGGAACTGGATCAAGTGGGCGTGGCATTATAAATTGAATAATTGGAGTATTCAGAGGGCTTTTACCAGAATATAATCTACTCTGTACAATGAGAGTGATGTTGCTCCATTTGTTTATCTTACCTCTTGAAGGAGCTTTAGGGCCTTTACATGTCTAAATAAACAACAAGAGAGAGTGATAGGTTAGTGATATTGTCAGCTTAAATGGGAATCCATTCACACATCCATTCAGACAGGTAAATACTTTAGCAGATTATTAAAGGATATAAAAGAACAAGATACAAAACATGTGTCACATGATTTACATAGAGAAACATCCTCCAACAAGTCAAATGTACTCTCCGAAGTATATCAGAAGAACAGTTCACTGTCTGCTGAGGCTGTGCTGATATTCAATAACTTACACTAGACACTCATTTAATTGGCTGTCAGTTTGGGATGCTGTGGATGCTACTCAATAAATTAGTGAAGACAGTGATGAATAGGACAGAGAGAGAGTAAGAGAGAGAGAGAAGGAGAATGAGCGACAGAGAGAGAGGGAGAGAATGAGAGAGAGAGAACAAGAGCGAGAGAGAGGGAGAATGGCCTGACTAAAGCAGGGATGCTATTGAATCCATTAAAAGAGATACTCACAGTCTCTCAGAGTCCACCAGCTCTTTGGCGACGTAGAAGGCTCTGGATCGTCCATCAATCTAGGTGACAGAAGCGAAAGCAGCAAGAAGTGAATGAACAGAGCTAATGTTAAAATGCTCTCTTTAGGTACTTATTCCTGTGAAACATTGATAGCAACAGCTACACGGGAGGAGGAGATTGAGGAAAAGCTCATTTTGATTTACTTGATTCTCCACTGTCAAAATAAGAGTGATTATTTGATTAGAGTGGAGCATAGACGTGAAAGCTTTTTAAAATACACAGATTTAAATTCAGATGCATTATGTATGAGAGGCTGACTGGCTGTTTCTTGGACTGGCGCAACTATTTTTCTCCTTATTGTGTTTTTCTTTTGAAGAAGAAAGCAAGGAAGTGTGAGTCACGTGGCGGGAGCCCGGCTGATATTATTGTGGCAGTGGGATGGGGTGGGGTCCATCTCTGGGCTACTGTAAAATGGCTGCTTGAATAGAAAGCAGTTTCAACAGAAAGTGATACCCACCATTGAATGTGGTAGCCAAGTGAAATATTATGTAGTGGATATTACAAGTAAAGGTCATACATCTTAGATATACTTAATAATAAGCGTTTCATTCCCAAATCTTTGAAGATCTGTACAACCTGGGACTTAACACATGCTCATAGAGTTACATCGTCTAATGTGTTTACTGCTGGCTGTGTGTATCACCTGTTTGTCAAAACCATGCTCCACTCCTCCCTCCTCCTCCTCTGAGGTGAGTCCATGGTCCTCTTCAGCTGAGAGCCCTGCTGGAGTATCGTTCATTGGGAAAGGCTCTGTGTAGGCACTGCAACATCAGGGAGAGAAGAGGGACATTACATTCACTGGCAAAGGTTTTACTATAGATGCTGCAAGAATGCAAAAAATACACATTCAAGCTTGCTGTTCATTTTTCAATTCACCTATCCCCTTGCCCTTGCGTGTATTATCCTCTCCGCTGTGTGTGTGTGTCCTACAGTAGTAACATGGATGACTGAAGCCAGATTGCCGGGACATTAACAGCATGAGTAGAAGCGTTTGTTTGGGGTCTTGCTGTGAACAGGTTCATCACAGCAAGACAGACCAGAGACACACACACACACACACACACACACTGTTAGAAGTACTGTGCTGTACCAATATACACACAGATACACACATTTCGGTAGAGGATATGATGAGTATGTTATATTTAAGCAATAAGGCCCGAGGGGGTGTGGAATATGGCCAATATACCACGGCTAAGGGCTGTTCTTAGGCACGATGCAATCCCGAGGTGCCTTATTGCTATTATAAACTGGTTACCAACTTAATTAGAGCTGTAAAAATACATGTTTTGTCATACCCCTGATATACGGTCTGATATACCACGGCTGTCAGCCAATCAGCATTCAAGGCTCGAGCCAGTGACGACTATAACAGATCACCCTGTAGAGACAGAGGCTATTACAGGCCTGTACTGCATCTATACCCTCTCAGCCCCTGAGTACCAAAGGTTAAAAGAGTTCCTAGCTGGACTTCATATTCACCGAGACACAGTCATCCTTCATCTTGCCCTTACCACACTGTAGGCTCTCACACAGGACCTGGTGCTATTGGCTGGGCTGGAGGAGCATTACTCATCTGTGACCTCCCTTTATCCCCCTGAGGGGCCAGGTCACACTGGGGGTCCCAGGTGATGGTGATAGGGCGAGAGAGTCCCTGTGAACCTTTGAGTCATAGGAGCTCATAGTTACTATATAGCTGGGCTATCTAAAATGGAGTTATACATTTTCTTGCGATCAAAACTGTTTCAGCTTTTGCACTGTGCCATAGTTCATCACCATCCTCAGCTTCTCCAATAATATAGTGCTGTTTAAATAGTAGGCCTAGGCTACTAAAGGCATACTCTCTATCCCCCAGTGTCTGGGCACAGGAGTCTTTTCTTGCGCAACCTCTGTTATAATAGGAAGCCCAAATGGTTTCCTTTCATAGACATATACACCGAGTGTTAAAAACATAAGGAACTCTTTCCATGACATAGACTGACCAGGTGAATCGAGGTGAAAGCTATGATCCCTTATTGATGTCACTTGTTAAATCCACTTCAATCAGTGTAGATGAAGGGGAGGAGACAGGTTAAAGAAGGATTTCTAAGCCTTGAGACAAATGAGACATGGATTGTGTATGTGTACCATTCAGAGGGTGAATGGGCAAGACAAACTATTGAAGTGTCTTTGAACGGGGTATGGTAGTAGGTGCACCGGTTTGTGTTTTTTTCACGCTCAACAGTTCCCCATCTGTAGGCAACTTGTTTGCTGTTTAGTCCTTGGAGGACCTCTTGTCTGTTTCAAATGTCCAGTACCTGTAAAAAGTTGGGAGCGGGCACATTCCTGTGGTCATGACATCATCCTGCAAGGGCGCCAATATTATAAAGGAGTCAACTGTGAATAGGGAATTAATAAATTACATTTATTTTATTTTATGAACGGGTTCCGATGAAGATTATGTCTGCTTATTATTAAGGATTTTGAAATGAAGGATTTGGAAACATGCCTTTTACATTGATTACCAGTTATGTGATTCATTGTAATTTTGACAGTGGTATGTCCCAGGCAGGGATTAAATGATTATAAGTGTCTGTTTTGATCTCTGGCAGATTTGGTGTGGTAAACGTGAGGGGAGGCTGACGTGAGCATGGCATACCCCAACCTGAGTCTCAATGAGATAGACAGGTTTGCTTGCTCCAAGTAATTTCCTTTTCATTGAAGTATTATTGAGCAGTTTGAAATATTTGTGATTATTTGTAAATATTGCCAATTACACATGTGGACCATCATATTCAACTATAAGTAAAAGCTTAACTTCTGCACATGATCCTGCATCACAATGCTCAGTTTCTCCTATAATATTTCATAGTACTATCCTTTCTCTGTCAGTGTCTAGGCACACAAGACATCATTGGGATCATATAGCAATACAGCAGTAGAGAGCTACATTAGTGACAATATGTATAAACCATTACTGAACAGTTAGATTGAAATATTGGCATTTCAGTGCCCACTGAGGGTAATTTCTCACCAGAGTCACCAAGAGTGATTTCCTGCTCAACCTCTGTTATAATAGGAAGCGCAAATGTAATGGTTTATTATCCTGATTTATTCTACATTAAAAATTCCAAAATGTTTCCCTGGTTCCATATGTAATATATGTCCTCAATCACACTATATAATTTTGCTATCAGTAAAACTGCTTCCTACGAACAATACTTGAAAGACTTTAAAATGCTCATTACACGGCAATATAATTATGCCAGCAATCTCTTTGCCTTTGCACCCAGTGTCTTCTTTAATACCTGGGAGTTAAATCTAATGTGACAAATTCAAAAGTGATTTTCTATTAAAAGACCTATATATGTCCCCCTTTTCCAAGGATTAGATGGGGCATGTAATATGTAAAACATTGAGTATTAAAATATGTATTAGATGCAATCAGAAGGGTATTTTCTGTCTTCGTAATAATACTATTAAAGAAAATAGGAATACGGTCATTAGTCGACTTGACATGGGAAATGTAAACGCAGATGTGGATTTAAAAACGTAACAACAGTTTTAAATTGTTTTGAGCTGCTTATGTTGATCATTATGTGTGATCTACGGCTGTTGTGCTGCTAGTTGTCTGACAGTGTTGTATGAGGTAGCATGCTTAGAGCCTGTCCCCTGACTGTGACTGCCATGATAGAGCATCAACGCAAACAACAGGAGAGCATCTGACAGGCTATTTCTCTATTGAGTGAGACCTGGTCTTGTCATACTGTGAGAACCCTGCTTAAATGGTCCAGACTGGGTCCCGCTGACTCTTTACGGTAACCACTCCTCTGTTCTACCAGTGAAGACAACAACAGCACATTGTAGTTGTAGGTCGGACCTGACATTCCTGACAACACCACACCTCGTCTTGTTGTTCCAGTCCTGGGGGAGTCTGGGAACATCCACCCTGCCTTGCCCTCACACCCCACCCCGCCATGGTGGCCCCCATCGCCTCCGTCTTCCCCCTACCCCTCAGTCCTGTCTCCCTCGCTCCCTCCGCCCTTGTCTTGCATTTCCTGTAAACAGCAGGGTGGAGTGTAAGCCTATAAGGCAGGACTCTTCCTCCCTGGGGATTACCTGGCAATGACCTCAGAGGGCCTGGCTCCAGGCCTGCTGTACCCCACGCCCTGCCCTGCCGCACCAGAGACCGCCCAGCCACCACGGTAACAGTGGACAGCCACCACCCTCTACAACAATGCACTCAGGACGTCTCTCTGAGCAGAACTAACACAGCACAGAGGCAGAGAGGAACTACAAAGGAGAGGATACACTAGAGGCTGCACTAGGAAATTACCAATCATACTGCTGTATCCCAAGGTCCACTTTCAGCCTTTTACCATAAGAAATAAGAATAATTGCCTGGTCTCTTTCTCTCTCTGTCTTGCTCTCGCTCTCTCTCTAAGACTAAAAACACAAGTTAAATTACTACAGCAGCAAAATGATATACAAACTATTGTGGTTTTGTCTGTTGTGGGGTTATTCCAGTGGGACAACATTAGTTAATTGGTGCTGTTGATCTGAC
Source organism: Salvelinus alpinus (assembly GCF_045679555.1). Taxonomy (NCBI): domain Eukaryota; kingdom Metazoa; phylum Chordata; class Actinopteri; order Salmoniformes; family Salmonidae; genus Salvelinus; species Salvelinus alpinus. The sequence goes on from NC_092097.1 coordinate 17,090,719, forward strand.
TGGTACTGCATGGTAAAGAAAGTCATCACAGAGCACATTGACTGCGTCCTGAATCAAACACAAGCACCGCCAAGATGCCTTCCTTGCCAACTAGGTTAGCAAGACAGTCTCAGTCAGACTCAATGAGTTTCAACTCTGAACCAGCAGAAACCTAGTTTAAACAGGCAGGCATGCACATTCATTAATAGCTGCATATATTCTAACTTTACATTTCTTTATCCCGCTTATGTTTATACTTACAAACAAAATGTGCTTTTCTTTGCCTTTCTCTGCTAAACAGTGTTTGAACTGGACATGAATCAAACCTGGTGTAAAATGTTGTATGCTCTAGCAACTTTCTGTCTTTGTGGTAACTATTTGCCTTCTTTTGTGGGTATATCCCCTTGTCTCATTTCCGCCCACTGTCCCTTGGTCCCTCTGCCCTCAACAGTCCCGATCCTCTCTGTTGGGTGGCGAGAGAAGAGTGTTAAGTTAACTTCTGAATACATGCTCAATAAATCACCCTGCCATCATCGGCCCGCAGGGCTAGGACAGTAGCAATGTCAACCCCTCAGCAAGAGCTTAGCAGGAAAACATACACACAAATGCACACACACACACACACACACACACACACACACACACACACACACACACACACACACACACACACACACACACACACACACACACACACACACACACACACACACACACACACACACACACACACACACACACACACACACACACACACACACACACACACACAGCACAGACACAGCATCCCTGGCAACAGAAGTCTATCCATGGAGAATGCAGCCGAGGCGACAGGACAGAAAGGCCCCTTTAGATCAGTTAGGTTTCAGACTTCTACCAAACAATGAGCCCAATCGATAACGTCACCAGCAGAAAAGATCCTGCTCTGGGGGACTATTGTCTGAGAAATGGAGGAGATTCAAACGTGTGGCACATTGGTTTCCAACAAACTCCAGATAACAGTGAGGTCATTGATCATGATAGGGAATGGTATTCATCCACGGAGACTCGTAGTGCCTATGAAGTCGACAATAAGCCTGGTTTTGTGAGAAAGGCTTCCCTCTGAGAAAACATGCAGGCTTACGGTAGCCTCTTCTAAAAGAGAACATGCATGGAACTATGGGTCAAATATGCATGGGAAATAAGCAACATATTAAACTGTGAATCAAAATATACAATAATTGCATAATACAACTCTCGATCTAAAATGTCTAAATAAAATGAATGAATTCAAATGATTAATATACTGTGAGTGTGAAATAAGCAACTTTGCACGAAGCATAATGGCAGCTGTGGCAATTTCCAAGGAACCGGTGTGAAAAAAATCATTTTTTTTTAAGAGGCCTGTAGTAATGGCCTGTGCCCTATGAACGCACACCAGCCATCAAACAGGTGTCTAATTGTGACTGCGGGTGGCCTGGGCTGGCTGTAGAGAGTGGTGGCAGAGACCAAAGAGAGGGACATTTGGTCCTACAGTAGCAGGTCCCAGTGATTGCTCCTCCTATCTCTCTCTGCTGTAAATCTCTCCATTCCTCCAGGGCTCAATCAGAGAGAGGCACTCAGGGAAACCGCCTTCAATAAAAGCGATCCTAAACTTAACCACAAATCTCCGGGACAAGAGAGCAATTAAACCAACCCACTCTTACTCCTCCCCCTTCTTTCTCGTTTTCTGCCATCACTTTGTCTCATTTCCATGGCTCTCCCTCTCTTTCTTCATCTACTTTCTGTTCCTCATCACACCTTTCCCTCCCTCTCTTTCTAGCACCCCCTTTCTCTCTCATCTTTGGTAATCCAAGTCCCCTTGTCCTGCTTTCTACAGTACCTCTATCTCTCCCTCTCTCTCTCCCACCCACCCACCCTCCCACACACTCTCTCTCACTTTTAATTTGAACCCATAATTACTTCTATTGTGAATAAACCTGAGCTCTGTCTACGGTGCTCAGTCTGTGAGCTATTCCATCCCCTCAGACACACTATGAAGCCAACACCAGATGCGACCCTGAAATCCAGGAAATGAGAAAGCGGGATAAGCTCTCCCACAAGCATTGTCCATCTTCCCAAACTGAACGAGCCTCGTCAAATCAGGCTGCTCATCTCTCACAGAACACAACACTCTCCAAGAAATCTGGTCAGCCAGGAGCTGATGTTCATTTGAGCTAGTTATCTTGAAGCTGGTCTGGAGATTGCAATGTTGAAGTGATGGAGCCTGGCCAAACCAGTCCACTGAACAACAGGGGAGAGTGGTTATGGGAAGAGCCCTCTCTGCCGACTAGGGTTGCAAAATTCTGGTAACTTAAAACAATTACACATTTTTCAGAAATCACGGAAAGACGATTTCAGGATTTCATGCTTATTCCCTCCTGATTCTAGGAATCATCCAACTGGGATTTCATGCTTATTCCCTCCTGATTCTAGGAATCATCCAACTGGGATTTCATACTTATTCCCTCCTGATTCTAGGAATCATCCAATTGGGATTTCATACTTATTCCCTCCTGATTCTAGGAATCATCCAACTGGGATTTCATACTTATTCCCTCCTGATTCTAGGAATCATCCAACTGGGATTTCATACTTATTCCCTCCTGATTCTAGGAATCATCCAACTGGGATTTCCGTAAAACCAGCGAATTTTGGGAAAGTTTCCGGAATTTTGCAACCCTACTGCAGACTGTACACTATCTATGGGTTATTTTTCAGTTCAGATGACCACTGAAGAGGCCCAACATCCGTGATCATGAATTTGTTACACGGCATAATACATTACTGTACCTCTCAGGCTCCTGCTCAGGTGACTGGGGTTTGCTGTCGATCCCAGGGAAGCTGTTCATATCCACATAGCCATCGTTGTCATTAGAGGGGGCCACTATGCGTTTGGGGTCCTCAAAGAAATCTGTGACTTTCATGGATCTGGTAGGTCTGCCGCCAGGACGGATCTGGATGTTCTCATAGTCAGAGCTCATAGCTGGGATGTTCTCATATTCAGATGTGTCTGCACTGGGGAAGGAGATGGAGCGGGGTTTGGTCAGGGGGAGGGGCATGAGGGGGCGGCGGGAGCGCTCCTCGAAGGACTCCACCCTGGACACGCCCCTGCTACCATAGGCTTTAGGGTCTTCTTTCCTGAGGTCTTTGTAGAGCAGGAAGGTGGAGGGAAGGTCTGGAGGGCGCTGCTGGGGCTTCACCATACGAGACTGGGACTGGGGCTGAGGGGAGCCAGTGCTCCTGCGCTCCAGTTCCAGGATTCTCGTTGGGCCATGGTGGCTGGACTCAGAGGAGGAGCGCGAGGAGCGTATGCTCCCGTCACCAAAGCCTTTAGTGTCCGTTTTCCTCTTGAACTTCAGGGCCAGGAAGCGCTTGAATGAGGACTTATTCTTCTTGGGCTTGCTGTCTGTGGACTCAGGAGAGACGCTGATCAGGAGGGATGGGGAGCTCTTAGTAATCGGTCTCTTGGTGATGTAAGCCAACTCAAAGGGAGGTGGGATGTCCACCAGAGAGGTTGGCATGGAAACATCGCTGGACGACTGGTGGCTCCGCTGAGAGAAGCTTCCGGAAGAAGTGCTAAAACATGGCAGAGAGAGGGTGTCATCTGTCCTTTTCATCCTGCCATCATCCTTCAGGGATTGGTCGGCCTCTGTGTGAGCTCCCAATGACAGTTCTCGACCCTCTGCGGAGTATGAGTTTGGGTGTGGTAAGAAGTGGCGTGGCTTCAGAGAGGGGATGAGTCTGTTGACCTCAGGCTGCTCAGGACGTCGCAGAGGTTCTCCGTTCTGGTCTAAGGCCACAGTACAGTAGTCATAAGTACTCTGGTACTCTGATGTCTCCTCAGGAACCGTCTCAGGGACATAACCCGAAACCTTCCCAGAGTAGGAGCGCGACCGCGTCACAATGCTCTTCCGGTCCAGAGACATAAAGTTCTCCCCCTCAGAGTCAAAGCCGGCCTCCTCATAGATGTGCTCCTCGCTGTCTGAGTCTGAGTCCTCTTGATAAGGTACGATGTGGCAGTCTAGCTCCTCTATGTCCTCCTCGAAGGCCTCTGTTGTGTGGGCGAATACCACCCTGTTGGTGAGCTCTGGGGTCCGTGTCCGGTCCAGGTCTGCTGGCACTGTGATGTTACACAGCCTGAGACGGGGCTGGCAGCTGTTCCGCTGGCTGGAGAAAGCCTGCTCACGCTTGGCTGTTCTCTCTCTCACACTCCTCCCTCTGATCTGCTTCCTCTCCATGTCATCCGTCTCATCATCGTCCCCAATCTCCACATAGTCCTCTGATGAGGCACCGTCCAGCTGCTGAAAGTCATGGGCCTCGGGGCAGAGGGAGTCATCGATGTCTGCATATTCATCCACATCTTCCATGGCTGTTTCTATGTGTTGGCTGGATTGTTCAGGAGTGTCCTGGACCTCACTCTCTCTCCGTTTATCCTCTAGCGCTTCCACATCGTCTGATGACAAATAATAAGGCTCTTGGTTAGAGGTGCCTGCTGTGTCCATCTCCTTTGCAGTGTGTGGTTTGTCACCACAGAATGTTTCATCGTGATTCACCTCAGGGTCAGCGGTGCTCATCCAGTCAGCAGGCACCGCCTCGATGACGGAGTAAGGCCCAAACACATCCTCAGTGCTGCCAGAGAAACGGAAATGGCCAGAGGGGTCCTTGGTGGCACGCTCAGGCTGCCACACACCTGTGTCACCGGGCTCACCAGTGTCACATGTGTAAACAGGCTCATCTGAGGGGCCAATCACATCGTAGGGATACTCCTCGCCGACGGGTGGAAGTGTACAGCAGTGTGCTCCCAGTAAGAGATCCTCTGCTTCCTCTTCAGCCTCATCAGTGGGTACCTTACACTGTACATATTCACCACCAGGGGAGCTGACTTCCTTTTCAAGCCCACTGTCAGTGTCTGCAACAAGCTGACTAGGGTTGGTCCCATGATCATGATCTTCGGTGTCTGGTTCTTCAACATCTTCTTCTGGGTACCCTATAGGTTCATCAGATGTTTCAGTCTCCTCAGCAAAACTCTGATTATCTTCCTCCTCCGCTTTGATTCCCCCCCCTTCCTCATCTCCTCTCTCACACAGAAACACATTGTCACACTCTGGATGATGTTCAGGGTCCACAGATGTACCATCATTGTTACTCTCAGGTGGGTTCAAGTCATCTGCTGCTGTACAGTTTTTGTCCTCTGCAGCAATGTGAGTGTCAGATGAACCAGTGTTCTCAATTTCAGATGCCTTGTTCTCTCTCTCTATCTCATCCTCCTCTTGCTCATTCTCCTTCTCACCATAATCTGTGATGTCATTAAGGATTTCCTCTGGTGCTGCTTCCTCCTGGTTGTGATTTGTGGAGTGGGGTATGGGGTCCTCTGACCCTTCCTTGTGGTCCTTAGGTTCCCCCTCTGAGGAGGTCAAGTCTCCATTGCTCAGACCGTGAGGGGGGCATTGCTCCTCCTCTGCCTCTGTCTCAGATGAGGAGGGTCTGGGCATTGCAGCGGTGGGAGGTTTGGGACCCCGGGTAGAGGGACAAGGCTTTGACATCAGTTTGGACTGCACCTTGATCGTTAGGTGACTCCGGATCTTTGGTCGGGGAACTTGGAGTCGCTTCTGTAAATCTGGAAAGGAAATGACAAAAGTGTGATTCATTGCAGTTCAAATACAATGTTCAATCTCAATAGTAGTTGAAGTAGTAGTTGAAATAGTATTTGAAGTAGTAGTTGAAGGTGCAATATCCTACCTAGAATAATCTTTCATTAACCTTTTATACATTTGGTCTGCTTTTGGTTGTATGGATATAAAACAAGCAATCCCTTAGCCTTGTTTTAATTTGTAAAGAGGAAGGCTGCAGATATGTCTCAAACTCCGTGACATGCAGATGGCTAGAGGGGACGCATCTAGAGGAAAGACAACAAATCCATAGGGAACATACTGTAGGAACAATAACATCTACCTGAGTGGAATACAGAGACGTATTGTATGCTCTACACTTTACAGCTTATAGGGCATGATCATAAATAAATGACATCAATTGATTACAAAATGACATGTGGAGACAGAGCCAAACTAACTTTTATTGTCTTTTACCTCTGTGTCAAAAGTCCCCTGTTTAGAAAATCAGATACTGTATGCAGCATGTACCTCACAGTCAAGTCCAGTGTTTTCTACCAACTTGCTTTGAAGGGTGGAAAACCTGTCAAAGATAGCTGACTGGTTGATACGTCTTTTGGTGAAACACACCCTTACTTAACAAAACTTATACACCCCTGGTCTCTTCCTGTTATTTAGTACCTGCCCTGACGCACATCCTATTAAACTTTGCGTGCACTCTGTACTCTCCCTCCTTGTCCATCTGTCTGCCTCTCTGTCTCTGTGTGCGTGTCTGGCTGTCTGTCTTATCTGTACGTCTTGTCTGTCTGTCTGTCTGTCTGTCTGTCTGTCTGTCTGTCTGTCTGTCTGTCTGTCTGTCTGTCTGTCTGATCTGACTGTCTTATCTGTCTGTCTGTCTTATCTGTCTGTCTCTACCTCCCTGTCTGTCTGTCTGTCTGTCTGTCTGTCTGTCTGTCTGTCTGTCTGTCTGTCTGTCTGTCTGTCTGTCTGTCTGTGTCTGTCTGTCTGTCTGTCTGTCTCTACCTGACTGTCTGTCTGTTTGTCTGTCTGTCCCTCTCTCTCCCTGTTGTTTTCCAACACTGCTAATGAACTATTACAGCAGACTCCCATTGAAGAACTCGACGCAGGAAGTCCACGAAGGAAGGACATTAACAGCGTGCCCTCACTCCTCCATGAACCCTTCTAGGAGTACAAATTCTAACAACACAAATGGACTTCCTTTTTGTCATTCTTCCCCTGACACACACACATACACACACTCACACACTTTTTCTGAAAAGGTCCTTTCAGTGGGTAAAATAACAATAAAACAGAGAAAAAACAAACGTCCAGTCCCACAAAGTCCTTCTGCAAACAACAGGATATGAATTACGCAACAAGAATTCAATTAAAACAAACGCTTGAAAAACAAAGGAAAGATAGAAAAAGAGGACCATGACTGTGCCAAGCTCACAGGATAATCATGAAATATCCCCCATCATATAATAACAAGAATTCTAGAAAATACTCTGTGAATAGGCCAATCATCACAGTGCAGTAGAAATGCAGTAGAGCTACCTTTGGCTTCACCTCTAAAGTGGCATAAATAATCCCATCATACTGTACCTCGTACAGTATAACCGATATAGGATTTTTGGATCCAATACAGATTCTGATTTTAGAGTGGAAAAATTCACCGATATATCGCCCGATATTTTCACAATTATAGCTGGAATTCAAAATATACCTTTTTTCTGTATGGATTGTGCTTAATAACATGCCACATGAATCGCCCGAACAGCTCAAGGACAGAACTACACAAACTGGTAAACCTATTATGGTTAATTGACTTTAATTCTGCAATAGCTGTTATCTCACCCAAAGTGAGATTTGACCCCCGATTAGTTGATCTATCAAAGAAAAGGAAAAAGTCCTTTAAAAAAAGAAAAACTAATCGAAACAATAACCTACACCTGTTTGGTCTCTGATCCTGTAGTGATTTTAGTTATACAATTTGTTCTCCAATGCTATTTCAAGTGGTGTAGGAAAAAAATTACATTTGTTTAACACAAAATTGAGAAATGCTATATCTCTTTTGCTCTCTCTCTCTCTCTCTCTCTCTCTCTCGCTCTCACACACACACACTTGGAGTATCCTTTATGTAAACACAGTAAGTAGACGAGTAGGCTATATCAGGCTCCCAATTTATTTTCTTGAATATGCATCGCCACTTGAATTTTAGCCTACATACCTGTGTTCATTTTGGGACATCATCCGCTGTAGCAACCGAGAGTTATCCACACGCATTAATCAACCGCCACAATATGTCCACAGGTTCTGTGAACTTATCCCAAATTCATGCTGAAAGTATTCAAGTGGTCTAAATTCAACATTTCACAATTTTCTCTGGTTGTTTTTCCAAGTACTGGCTACTACTCTGTCTACAGAGCCGGCATCCCTTTTGTTGAGCTGATGCCCGACTGGTGCGCTCGCGAAGTATACCGGAGGCGCTCTGTCGCGCATCCTGAGAAGGAAGGTTTATCTCGCAGACAAGGAACACTGACCAAACCCACTTCATCCACATTCAACTCTATAAAAGTGTTGCATTTTGAATTACAATAGCTATATATGTACACCATAAATGAATGTATTTCAAATGAGCAAATCGTTTTATTTAAATTGCTAATTATTTGTGACCTATTTGCCTACCTGAAATTGATTTATTTGGATTTGTTAGAACTTTGATGTATTTGACACTTCAGTACAGAGTTGGATGCATTGAATGTGTAAGTATCCCAGGCTATAAGCATAATGAGACATTGTTCATATTAAGAGGGTAGTTTATAAACCTCTGGTTTCAGTGTCTCAAATTATTCACATATGACTAAAACAAATGTGCATTTAAATAAAACAGTAGCTTTCCTTTTCATTATTGATATCTTTATTGATATAGAATGAACACAATTTGAATCTGAGATAGGACTGAGTACTCTGTCAGCATAATCAGTTTGAGTCATGATAAACTTATGTTGTAATACCTAATATTCCAGAACATATTTGTCCCTAAAACATTTCCATTTCTATGAACTCTAAAGTTCCCCAAAACCGTTTCTAAAAACAGTTTCTAAAAACAGTTTCTCTGGGACACCAAAAGCGTTTGCTATTGGCCCGACTTCCTGGCTCAGCATCTGTTGCATGATTGGAGGAAAGCAACCCTTTAAAAACCTCTCTTCATAACAGGAAACCTCTCTCCCTGTTTCCTGTACAACAGGCAACACTTCCTTAGCAACAGATGGACAAGGATGGCAACATTAACCCCTTAGGTAGGCTAATGTGGGATGATTGAGTGGTGCTGTGGCTCAAGGAAAGCCAAACTTACAGTAATCTCCAACTGAGACTCAAACTGGGGCTGTTCAAGGACACAGAGACGTCCTGAAACACAGGGGGAGACTGGGATAGTCAACCACCTGGGGCCTCTCTTTTGGCAGCTCGCATCGCTGGTTAAACGGCCACACGTTGGGAGGGGACAATCTTACCTCTCTATTCTTTTCTTCTTCACACTTGAAGGTCAGACGCTGCAGCTGATCCTCCCGGGGATAAAACAGAAGTGGATGGAGAAAAGTACAATAGAATAATCACCTTGAATCGCTGGAGGGCACATGGCCTGTGGACTGCAGAGGTATGCTATGTGTTACACGTAGCATGCTCCCCAGTCCAGATGGCTTGGTGCAGAAAGCACTGTGTGTTGCAGATCTATTAGGTCGCAGTAGGTGATCCAGGTCCTTGAGACTGTATCTGAAATATGTTTTGCACCTTCTACTGTATGTGGAGTTTGTATTATGTTAAACAGGCTGATTAACTTGTGCAAAGCCTCAAATGATAACGTGAATCATTACACAGAGTGGAGTTTTGCTTGTTGTTGTCATGGAATATTCACAGCATATTAGCCTACTATTCAAGCCAGCCAGGTCAATGTTATATGTCAGTAGCACAGTTGCAGTGCCTGCCCTTTTGTTATCCAGATGGAAAAGTAACTCTAAAGATAGCTCTGGCCTGGCACTGCCAGTTGTGTTTCTCTTTTGGATTGTGCTGTATTCAGTGTATGCTGTTCCGGGTTGGAGCGAGCGGTCGCACTTCGCACTTTGGTCCGCAGGTAGTATAACTTTTCATTACATTTCATTACATTTCATTATAGTACAACGGTTTAATTTGTCTAATCTTAGCAATTTCTTCTTAGCTAGCTACATAGCCGTCTTTGTATCAAAGATAATTGCGTAATTATCGTATTTCGTCGTCCTAACGCAGTCTACACTGCTATCTGCCATCTGCCCAGCAGCTAGCCAGCTAGCAAACGTCCACCGTCTACCGAATAGCAGCACTTTGGTCCGCAGGTAGTATAACTTTTCATTACATTTCATTATAGTACAACGGTTTAATTTGTCTAATCTTAGCAATTTCTTCTTAGCTAGCTACATAGCCGTCTTTGTATCAAAGATAATTGCGTAATTATCGTATTTCGTCGTCCTAACGCAGTCTACACTGCTATCTGCCATCTGCCCAGCAGCTAGCCAGCTAGCAAACGTCCACCGTCTACCGAATAGCAGCACTGTAGCAACTATTACACCCAACTGAACGACTTGATTAGTGTAGTGTTAGCTAGCTACATAGTTGTCTTTGCTGTCTTCGTATCCAAGATAATTGTGTAGTTTAGAGTGTGTAGTTTTAGAGTGATTATCTTAATTTACCGAGGCTAGCTAGCCAGCTATCTGTCGTCCTTAACGTAGGAGACACTGCTAGCTAGCCAACAGCTAGCCAACGTCTACCGAATAGAACTTCTGCACTCAACAACCCGGTCGCATTCCGCTTCGCTCCACAGGTAGTATCACATTTTCATTTCATTTCATTACAGTACAACGGTTTGATTTGTTTGATCGTAGCTAGCTACATAGCTAGCTACATAGCCGTCTTTGTATCAAAGATAATTGTGTAGTCTAGAGCGATTTTCTAGGTTAGCTAGCCAGCTATTGTCGTTCTTTTAACGCAACGTAACGTAATCAACACTGCTAGCTAGCCAGCTAGCCCCCGAATAGCAGCACTGTAGATACTATTACACTCAACGGAACGACTTGATTAGTGTAGTGTCAACAACGCAGCCACTGCCAGCTAGCCTACAAAGTCAACAACTGCCAGCTAGCCTACAAAGTCAACAACGCAGCCACTGCCAGCTAGCCTACTTCAGCAGTACTGTATCATCTTAATCATTTTAGTCAATAAGATTCTTGCTACGTAAGCTTAACTTTCTGAACATTCGAGACGCGTAGTCCACTTGCCACTCCAATCTCCTTTGCATTAGCGTAGTCTCTTCTGTAGCCTGTCAACTATGTGTCTGTCTATCCCTGTTCTCTCCTCTCTGCACAGACCATACAAACGCTCCACACCGCGTGGCATCGGCCACCCTAATCTGGTGGTCCCAGCGCGCACGACCCACGTGGAGTTCCAGGTCTCCGGTAGCCTCTGGAACTGCCGATCTGCGGCCAACAAGGCAGAGTTCATCTCAGCCTATGCCTCCCTCCAGTCCCTCGACTTCCTGGCACTGACGGAAACATGGATCACCACAGATAACACTGCTACTCCTACTGCTCTCTCTTCGTCCGCCCACGTGTTCTCGCACACCCCGAGAGCTTCTGGTCAGCGGGGTGGTGGCACCGGGATCCTCATCTCTCCCAAGTGGTCATTCTCTCTTTCTCCCCTTACCCATCTGTCTATCGCCTCCTTTGAATTCCATGCTGTCACAGTTACCAGCCCTTTCAAGCTTAACATCCTTATCATTTATCGCCCTCCAGGTTCCCTCGGAGATTTCATCAATGAGCTTGATGCCTTGATTAGCTCCTTTCCTGAGGACGGCTCACCTCTCACAGTTCTGGGCGACTTTAACCTCCCCACGTCTACCTTTGACTCATTCCTCTCTGCCTCCTTCTTTCCACTCCTCTCCTCTTTTGACCTCACCCTCTCACCTTCCCCCCCTACTCACAAGGCAGGCAATACGCTCGACCTCATCTTTACTAGATGCTGTTCTTCCACTAACCTCATTGCAACTCCCCTCCAAGTCTCCGACCACTACCTTGTATCCTTTTCCCTCTCGCTCTCATCCAACACTTCCCACACTGCCCCTACTCGGATGGTATCGCGCCGTCCCAACCTTCGCTCTCTCTCCCCCGCTACCCTCTCCTCTTCCATCCTATCATCTCTTCCCTCTGCTCAAACCTTCTCCAACCTATCTCCTGATTCTGCCTCCTCAACCCTCCTCTCCTCCCTTTCTGCATCCTTTGACTCTCTATGTCCCCTATCCTCCAGGCCGGCTCGCATCCTTTCACTCCCTCCTCTCTACATTTTCCTCTTCTGTCTCTGCTGCTAAAGCCACTTTCTACCACTCTAAATTCCAAGCATCTGCCTCTAACCCTAGGAAGCTCTTTGCCACCTTCTCCTCCCTCCTGAATCCTCCTCCCCCTCCCCCCCCCTCCTCCCTCTCTGCAGATGACTTCGTCAACCATTTTGAAAAGAAGGTCGACGACATCCGATCCTCGTTTGCTAAGTCAAACGACACCGCTGGTTCTGCTCACACTGCCCCACCCTGTGCTCTGACCTCTTTCTCCCCTCTCTCTCCAGATGAAATCTCGCGTCTTGTGACGGCCGGCCGCCCAACAACCTGCCCGCTTGACCCTATCCCCTCCTCTCTTCTCCAGACCATTTCCGGAGACCTTCTCCCTTACCTCACCTCGCTCATCAACTCATCCCTGACCGCTGGCTACGTCCCTTCCGTCTTCAAGAGAGCGAGAGTTGCACCCCTTCTGAAAAAACCTACACTCGATCCCTCCGATGTCAACAACTACAGACCAGTATCCCTTCTTTCTTTTCTCTCCAAAACTCTTGAACGTGCCGTCCTTGGCCAGCTCTCCCGCTATCTCTCTCAGAATGACCTTCTTGATCCAAATCAGTCAGGTTTCAAGACTAGTCATTCAACTGAGACTGCTCTTCTCTGTATCACGGAGGCGCTCCGCACTGCTAAAGCTAACTCTCTCTCCTCTGCTCTCATCCTTCTAGACCTATCGGCTGCCTTCGATACTGTGAACCATCAGATCCTCCTCTCCACCCTCTCCGAGTTGGGCATCTCCGGCGCGGCCCACGCTTGGATTGCGTCCTACCTGACAGGTCGCTCCTACCAGGTGGCGTGGCGAGAATCTGTCTCCTCACCACGTGCTCTCACCACTGGTGTCCCCCAGGGCTCTGTTCTAGGCCCTCTCCTATTCTCGCTATACACCAAGTCACTTGGCTCTGTCATAACCTCACATGGTCTCTCCTATCATTGCTATGCAGACGACACACAACTAATCTTCTCCTTTCCCCCTTCTGATGACCAGGTGGCGAATCGCATCTCTGCATGTCTGGCAGACATATCAGTGTGGATGACGGATCACCACCTCAAGCTGAACCTCGGCAAGACGGAGCTGCTCTTCCTCCCGGGGAAGGACTGCCCGTTCCATGATCTCGCCATCACGGTTGACAACTCCATTGTGTCCTCCTCCCAGAGCGCTAAGAACCTTGGCGTGATCCTGGACAACACCCTGTCGTTCTCAACCAACATCAAGGCGGTGGCCCGTTCCTGTAGGTTCATGCTCTACAACATCCGCAGAGTACGACCCTGCCTCACACAGGAAGCGGCGCAGGTCCTAATCCAGGCACTTGTCATCTCCCGTCTGGATTACTGCAACTCGCTGTTGGCTGGGCTCCCTGCCTGTGCCATTAAACCCCTACAACTCATCCAGAACGCCGCAGCCCGTCTGGTGTTCAACCTTCCCAAGTTCTCTCACGTCACCCCGCTCCTCCGCTCTCTCCACTGGCTTCCAGTTGAAGCTCGCATCCGCTACAAGACCATGGTGCTTGCCTACGGAGCTGTGAGGGGAACGGCACCTCAGTACCTCCAGGCTCTGATCAGGCCCTACACCCAAACAAGGGCACTGCGTTCATCCACCTCTGGCCTGCTCGCCTCCCTACCACTGAGGAAGTACAGTTCCCGCTCAGCCCAGTCAAAACTGTTCGCTGCTCTGGCCCCCCAATGGTGGAACAAACTCCCTCACGACGCCAGGACAGCGGAGTCAATCACCACCTTCCGGAGACACCTGAAACCCCACCTCTTTAAGGAATACCTAGGATAGGATAAAGTAATCCTTCTCACTCCCCCCCCCTTAAAAGATTTAGATGCACTATTGTAAAGTGGCCGTTCCACTGGATGTCATAAGGTGAATGCACCAATTTGTAAGTCGCTCTGGATAAGAGCGTCTGCTAAATGACTTAAATGTAAATGTAAATCTGACCTTTTTTGGTTTCACTATTATTTCACAAATATTATTTGCAACTGGAGGACGGGTCTTGTGTAATGTGTCATGATAGATGTGGACAGAAAAGAGAATGGGTTCAGGGGTACATATCCCTACAGACGTAGCACAGACCATAAAACAACATGTTTTGAACTCAGGACGCACATTTCCTGGACTACGAGGGTCTATGTGTGTGCAGTGCTCTATCCCACCACCTGGAACACAGGCAGAGAGAGAGAGAGCGAGAGAGAGAGAGCGAGAGAGAGAGAGAGCGAGAGAGAGAGAGAGAGAGAGAGAGAGAGAGAGAGAGAGAGAGAGAGAGAGAGAGAGAGAGAGAGAGAGAGAGAGAGAGAGAGAGAGAGAGAGAGAGAGAGAGAGAGAGAGAGAGAGAGAGAGAGAGAGAGAGAGAGAGAGGACATCAGGACAAACATGTCAAAGAACGAGAGAATAACCCCCCCCCCCCTCCATTCTCTCTGCTGCCCCAAACAGGAAAGAGATCAGGGAAAGAGGTCATCAACTTGTTCTCAGCCCTCTAGACATATGGAGATGTTTCGTAACACCTGCTCTGCTACACACTGGACCTGGATGTGCTCAATGTTTTTGTCCCCAGTTTAAATTGTCAGACATTATTTCTGTAGTGCAGCCAATTACTGGAAACCACTGTTTTAGTTGGTATGAATTCTCACTTCCAAACATTGCACAATGTGTCCTTACTGTGTGTCCTTGATGTATTACCTGTAAAGTTCAATTCAATGGAATTATTAGCCTTGATTATACTTTAGTTGGAAAGGGTTGTAGTGTACTGATGAGTGTGATTTCAGAAGGCAGTCAAGGAGAAATTCTTATCTCCTTAAAATGACCTCAACACCTTTGTAATTAGTGGATGGTAAAGTGTGACACACGTCTGAAACACTGAAAGAGTATTGGCACATTTTATTGATCACAAACCTAGACGACCAATAAATCCTTTAGAGACTTGCTTGTTTGACCTGAGGTTTACACCCAAATTAAGTCACTTGAGTATTGAAGCATGGAAATTAAATGAAAACACGATCAAATTAAGACAAACCACTTCAATGAATTCAGTTGATTGTGTGTAAATTGACCTGCGTCGGATGAATATCGTGACCCAAATCCACAGAAATAGTACATCTGGCCAAAGAAGCATAGGTATTTTTCTCTATACCAAAAGTAAAATAAAAAACCCTTGTGTCAGAAATGTGCGTGTACTACAGTATGCTCTCACAACAGCATAAACTAAGGACCACTACTCACACCTCCCCCAGTGACACAGCCTGGAGCACAGTATTGCAGTAAACAGGTAGACCTGGGACGTCAGCGCTTTATCAAAAAACAGCAAATACAGGCTTTATTCCCCACAGGCCCAAGAACCTCCAACCAATCAATACAGCAGACCTGTATCACCACAGCCACCGAAACCAACCCAGATTCCATAATACATATTGCAACAGCCTTATGTCTGGTTCTTTTATTTACTGCACTGTAACATTTGTGTTAGTACTGGGTATAATAATTGTAGAGTTTTTACTCAGATGTGCGAGTTTCCATGCTTGAGAGTTTTGTGCATTATGTCTCATTATATGGCACTTCTCTGGAATCTCTCTAATGATCTTTGTGTACAATGAAAAAGGTAAAACCTACATAATAATTAAATGCCTCTAGCTGTGTTTCCCCAGTTAATAACAAGGTATAATTCCTGTCTGTCTAAAGGGCAGTGCAACTGTACAATGGCTGTCGAATCCCTTTGAATTAGCCGAGAGCCTGGAGAATAAGAGGTCAGCTTCTGATAACAGGCCACTTTGTTATTAGACTTTCTCTATTCATAGAGAGACAGTCCTCCAAGCTTGACTGTAAAAACAACAATTTATAGGCTCAAAATACAACCCCTGAAGAAGCATAGTAAAAAGAGTTGTGTATGGGCTTTAAAATAAAGCACTATGGCACAATCAAAACATTAGCCGATGGCCTTTAGCCCTATAGATTTATGAGCACTGTAAAGATCTATCCTATTGAGAGTGTTTGTGCACATACTGTATATGGCTTTATATTTCCTCATTCTCTGCAACATGTTTCTGTTTTTCATGGTAATAGGACTGAACAGTTACGGTATGTCTCGTGGTTCTGCCCATGATATCATGTGAAATCCCTAGTTGTGTTATCAGGCTCAGTATAGCCTGTGGTACTAAGGGGCAGGTCTTTGTATTAGGTATTAGGATAATGAAACAATTCCTTTGCCTGGATTTACTCCTCCTGTGGACTGTGATATTTCAGCCAAAGGAGACTGGGAAGATGCAGATACTACTGTAGCCCCAAAAATATATTTGGCAATGCTTTGCATTGCATAGGCATTATTCCAGTGTAACTATATGGGAATAAGTGATGTAATTACACTGCACAAGGATTTAACAAAAAAAATGACAGCAACAGTAGATATTTTTGCTCAAGAAGTGGAATGTCCATTTAGACGTTTATGCAAAATGAACAATAA
This sequence comes from Salvelinus alpinus, assembly GCF_045679555.1. Taxonomy (NCBI): domain Eukaryota; kingdom Metazoa; phylum Chordata; class Actinopteri; order Salmoniformes; family Salmonidae; genus Salvelinus; species Salvelinus alpinus. The sequence goes on from NC_092097.1 coordinate 17,107,191, forward strand.
CTTCAACACAAACTATAACTCAGTGGTCATTTTGTAAGCCGAGGCTATGTCGTCTAACCTTTACAGTGGCAAAAAATTGAGTGCATTTACACAGGCACAACCATAAGAAAGAAAACATATGTGGGGGGGTTTTCACATTGCATTGACAATGCATCTTTCGTCATTCTGCCTGTGTGTATATATGAGTGAGTAATGTGACATCTGGATGCTGGTTTGCTCAGCGATAGCCCACTACAGAAGTAGGGAAAACACAGAAGGTTGTTGCTTTTGGTTCTTCCGCCAGACCTGTGTGACTTCTACACAAAGATGACAGGGTAGTGTCTTATCCCCACCACCCTCCCAAAAACACTGCTTCTTGGCAGCTCAGAGCACTTCCTTCTTGCTCAGGGCTGTCTGTTGGGACAATATCAGTAGCTCCACCTTTTTTCCTCCGCCTTTGATTAATTACGTATTTTCTAATTACTGACGGACAGGAAATTAGAAATCTAGGTCAAAATAACATTATAGTTATTTAGTAATATGGGAGCGCCAGTCTACGAGCGATGCATATTTAGTATTCACAGCTGACACTCAAAGTGAGTATCTCCACCTATCCTACACATAGTGCACCATTTTAACAGTTGCATTCTAAACTCATTTTTAATTAATGCCATGCAGAGTATTTGAAATGAGTTTTGACAATAGTATACTGTCAAAACTTCACCTATCGGGTGTAAACTGAATGTACTGTATGTGTATGTGAGTTCTCCTGCCCTTCAGAGGAGGAGATATGGGACCAGTAAGACCACTGGACTGTTAAACTGCTCTGCGTGTTGTTCACTAGGAGTCTAAATGGGGCTTCATGAATCAGTCTTGTTCTATACCAGTAGTCAGTGGTACACATCAAAATACAATGAAAGTGTAATTGTCACATGTTTCATAAACAACAGATGTCGACTGTAAGTGAAATGCTTACTTACAGGCCCTTCCCAACAATGCAGAGAAAAATAATAATAAAAATAATAACACTAGGAATAAATACACAATGAGTAAAGATAACTTGGCTATATACACGGGGTACCAGTACTGAGTCGATGTGCAGGGGTACGAGGTAATTGAGGTAGTTATGTACATATACACTAGGTAAGGTTAAAGTGACTAGGCAACAGGATACAAAATAAACAGTAGCAGCAGCGTATGTGAGCAGTCAAAAGAGTTAGTGCAAAAATTGTCAATGCAGATAGTCCAGGTAGCTATTTGGTTAACTATTTAGTAGTCTTATGGCTTAGGGATAGAAGCTGTTCATGCCAAGTCTTTTCAGCATCCTGACATGCTGACTACACCGCTAGCGTCGCGTACATGTTGTTATTCAATTATTGACATACATGTTATTCAATTATTGCACCCACACTGCTCGCGCGCACCAACGAGTGTCTGCATTGCCAAGGGCTAAAATAGAAGTCAGTTCTATTTGTGACGCAGATTGCGCTGCAAGTCCTGCCTCTCCCATCTCCTCATTGGTTTATAGAAGCAGATACCCACGTGCCATCTCCTCATTGGTTATACCCACGTGGGTGACCGAAAGACGAACAGAGGTCGGTGGTGGTAATACAACTTTTATGAAAGTTAGTTGCCAATCGCCATATAAGTCCAAAGAAGAAAAAGTCTGGAAGGAGGAGAGATGACTAGAAACAATTCGGTTGACCGTTTTATGTGTGGATTAATTGTCGGAGTAGAGGACTTTGTACATTTCAGGTAAAATAACAACCCAATGTTTATATCCCAGGACAAATTACCTAGCAACAGCAAGCTAGCTAAATAGGACAAATTAGTTAGCAACTGCAAGCTAGCTAGCTAAATTGCCATAAATGTTTAATGCTTTTCGACCTGTCCCCAAATGAATATAATTGGTTCAGAGTTTGTTTTGATATTTTAACCTGCGTGTCTTGATCGTGTTTGGTGTGGGGGGACAAAATCAATTTGCGCACGATGGTGTACATTTACATTTACATTTAAGTCATTTAGCAGACGCTCTTATCCAGAGCGACTTACAAATTGGTGCATTCACCTTATGATATCCAGTGGAACAACCACTTTACAATAGTGCATCTAACTCTTTTAAGGGGGGGGGGGGGGTTAGAAGGATTACTTTATCCTATCCTAGGTATTCCTTAAAGAGGTGGGGTTTCAGGTGTCTCCGGAAGGTGGTGATTGACTCCGCTGACCTGGCGTCGTGAGGGAGTTTGTTCCACCATTGGGGTGCCAGAGCAGCGAACAGTTTTGACTGGGCTGAGCGGGAACTGTACTTCCTCAGAGGTAGGGAGGCGAGCAGGCCAGAGGTGGATGAACGCAGTGCCCTTGTTTGGGTGTAGGGCCTGATCAGAGCCTGAAGGTACGGAGGTGCCGTTCCCCTCACAGCTCCGTAGGCAAGCACCATGGTCTTGTAGCGGATGCGAGCTTCAACTGGAAGCCAGTGGAGAGAGCGGAGGAGCGGGGTGACGTGAGAGAACTTGGGAAAGTTGAACACCAGACGGGCTGCGGCGTTCTGGATGAGTTGTAGGGGTTTAATGGCACAGGCAGGGAGCCCAGCCAACAGCGAGTTGCAGTAATCCAGACGGGAGATGACAAGTGCCTGGATTAGGACCTGCGCCGCTTCCTGCGTGAGGCAGGGTCGTACTCTGCGAATGTTGTAGAGCATGAACCTACAGGAACGGGTCACCGCCTTGATGTTAGTTGAGAACGACAGGGTGTTGTCCAGGATCACGCCAAGGTTCTTAGCACTCTGGGAGGAGGACACAATGGAGTTGTCAACCGTGATGGCGAGATCATGGAACGGGCAGTCCTTCCCCGGGAGGAAGAGCAGCTCCGTCTTGCCGAGGTTCAGCTTGAGGTGGTGATCCGTCATCCACACTGATATGTCTGCCAGACATGCAGAGATGCGATTCACCACCTGGTTATCAGAGGGGGGAAAGGAGAAGATTAATTGTGTGTCGTCTGCATAGCAATGATAGGAGAGACCATGTGAGGATATGACAGAGCCAAGTGACTTGGTGTATAGCGAGAATAGGAGAGGGCCTAGAACAGAGCCCTGGGGGACACCAGTGGTGAGAGCACGTGGTGCGGAGACAGATTCTCGCCACGCCACCTGGTAGGAGCGACCTGTCAGGTAGGACGCAATCCAAGCGTGGGCCGCGCCGGAGATGCCCAGCTCGGAGAGGGTGGAGAGGAGGATCTGATGGTTCACAGTATCAAAGGCAGCCGATAGGTCTAGAAGGATGAGAGCAGAGGAGAGAGAGTTAGCTTTAGCAGTGCGGAGCGCCTCCGTGACACAGAGAAGAGCAGTCTCAGTTGAATGACTAGTCTTGAAACCTGACTGATTTGGATCAAGAAGGTCATTCTGAGAGAGATAGCAGGAGAGCTGGCCAAGGACGGCACGTTCAAGAGTTTTGGAGAGAAAAGAAAGAAGGGATACTGGTCTGTAGTTGTTGACATCGGAGGGATCGAGTGTAGGTTTTTTCAGAAGGGGTGCAACTCTCGCTCTCTTGAAGACGGAAGGGACGTAGCCAGCGGTCAAGGATGAGTTGATGAGCGAGGTGAGGTAAGGGAGAAGGTCTCCGGAAATGGTCTGGAGAAGAGAGGAGGGGATAGGGTCAAGCGGGCAGGTTGTTGGGCGGCCGGCCGTCACAAGACGCGAGATTTCATCTGGAGAGAGAGGGGAGAAAGAGGTCAAAGCACAGGGTAGGGCAGTGTGAGCAGAACCAGCGGTGTCGTTTGACTTAGCAAACGAGGATCGGATGTCGTCGACCTTCTTTTCAAAATGGTTGACGAAGTCATCAGCAGAGAGGGAGGAGGGGGGAGGAGGGGGAGGAGGATTCAGGAGGGAGTAGAAGGTGGCAAAGAGCTTCCTAGGGTTAGAGGCAGATGCTTGGAATTTAGAGTGGTAGAAATTGGCTTTAGCAGCAGAGACAGAAGAGGAGAATGTAGAGAGGAGGGAGTGAAAGGATGCCAGGTCCGCAGGGAGGCGAGTTTTCCTCCATTTCCGCTCGGCTGCCCGGAGCCCTGTTCTGTGAGCTCGCAATGAGTCGTCGAGCCACGGAGCAGGAGGGGAGGACCGAGCCGGCCTGGAGGATAGGGGACATAGAGAGTCAAAGGATGCAGAAAGGGAGGAGAGGAGGGTTGAGGAGGCAGAATCAGGAGATAGGTTGGAGAAGGTTTGAGCAGAGGGAAGAGATGATAGGATGGAAGAGGAGAGAGTAGCGGGGGAGAGAGAGCGAAGGTTGGGACGGCGCGATACCATCCGAGTAGGGGCAGTGTGGGAAGTGTTGGATGAGAGCGAGAGGGAAAAGGATACAAGGTAGTGGTCGGAGACTTGGAGGGGAGTTGCAATGAGATTAGTGGAAGAACAGCATCTAGTAAAGATGAGGTCAAGCGTATTGCCTGCCTTGTGAGTAGGGGGGGAAGGTGAGAGGGTGAGGTCAAAAGAGGAGAGGAGTGGAAAGAAGGAGGCAGAGAGGAATGAGTCAAAGGTAGACGTGGGGAGGTTAAAGTCACCCAGAACTGTGAGAGGTGAGCCATCCTCAGGAAAGGAACTTATCAGGGCGTCAAGCTCATTGATGAACTCTCCAAGGGAACCTGGAGTACGCACACAGCCAGTTTGGGTATGGTGTGAGGAAGAAGAGGCGTTGTTGTGACCTCTTCAAAACTGTGTTGGTGTGTGTGGACCATGTTATTTCCTTATTGATTCCTTAGGGTGTGGACACCGAGGAACTTGAAGCTCTCAACCCGCTCCACTACAGCCCCATTGATGTGAATGGGGGCGTGCTCGGCCCTCTGTTTCCTGCAATCCACGATCAGCTCCTTTGTTTTGCTGACGTTGAGGGAGAGGTTGTTGTCCTGGTACCACACTGCCATGTCACTGACCTCCTCTCTATAGGCGGTATCATCGTCATCGGTGATCAGGCCTTCCACCGTCGTGTCATCTACTGTACAGTACAGGAAGTGCCCTTAAAGTTTTGTCCTCATGTCTTTATCCCTTATTTACATTCATACATTTTAGCAATTTGGCAGACGCTCTTATCCAGAGCGACTTGCAGGATCAATTAGGGTTAAGTGCCTTGCTCAAGGGCACATCAACATATTTTCCACCTAGTCGGCTCTGGGATTTGAACCAGCGACTTTTCAGTTACTGGCCCAACGTCTTAACCGCTAGGCTACCTGCCACCCAATGTCCGCCGTTATGTCCAGGGATGTTCTGGTTTACTCAAGATAACTCCTGTCACGATCTCCTGATATAAGCAGGACATACCACACCCCACGTTCCTAGGATCCAATGGGTGGGCAAGGTGACCCTCCTGTAGGTAACAAGCCAGTGGGATTCTCTGTTGAGGTCCTCTGAGGTACTGCTAGCACTAAATGGCACATAGTGTATCATCCATAGTCAGATCTCTGTGTGTCTGTTGTGTCCTCCACACGCACAAACCCACACATACCTTTTGTGAGGATTGTTTGTGGTCAGGGTTTTGCTGCGGTGGTCTTAGCAGGAGCTCACGTGCACAAGAATCCCCAGGAGATGGAGGGAGGATGCTCCGTGCACTGGCTATTGCCTTTCTCACCAGATCAGCATAAATGGCAAAGTCAATTTTCATTTATGGCAGTACAATAGCAATGTTATTAAGTGCAAATAAATAAACGTAGCTGTATGGGGCATCAGTAAAAGGACATTCGATGAAAGGGGGACTTTTCAATGGGATATGTTTGGTGACTTTATTTTTCTGTATCTTTACATTTTTGTCCTGCCAACCTCCATATCAACTGATGTCTATCACTCTGGGCACCTGAATTGTGATGGATTTGCTGTTGCCATGGCAACACAGGGGTCAAAGAGGTCTGTTTTTGATACAACGATCCCCCCTCTGAACGTCACTAATCACTGTCTTGTGTAAACAGTTGACGACTGATATTGTTTGTCCCTTTATTATCAGTTTTAAAATGAAACCACCATCTCTCCTTTTCTCCAGGGTTAAACTCCCCTCCCTCACCTGTCTTTTTGTGATTCCAGTCGTTATTGCCCAGACAGGGGTTCGCCTCTTGACAAGGATTAGGGATATGTTGTGTCATTCGTCGTCATTATATGGATCCACTGTTGAGGCACCATTGCAGTAAATGAGAGATTAAACCTCAACTAACCGGGACACTTTACCCTAAGTGGGTTATAAAAAGGAATAGCTCTTGATAAAGTGTTGTGGAAAGTGCAAAGCGTGTATAGTCTGTCTGTGTGTGTGTGTGTTTTGAGTAGCGTTTCATTTCCCTGAAATGAGGTTGTGGCACATAAAGGTGAGACCCAGCTGGGGTCGGAGCTGGAGCAGCAGACAGCTGCCTTTATCCGTTTACCTCTTAAACTCATACACAGCCTTAAACGGCCTTTACACCCTATTTCCTTCAGACCCCATTTGTCCCTCCTCCAGTAAAACTCAATTTCCCTCCGACCACTGAGCACTGTTGAAATGTATCTGACTGTTAATGAGTAATAGATGTGGTGATAACTCGAGAACAATTCACTCAATCATAATCAAATACAATTGATTAGATAGACGAGATTTCTCAAATTGCATCCCGATTCATGAGCTGTGGTATTAAGTAGCGCAGTTGTTATGGCAGCCGCCTCTCTCTTTTGGAGTGGCATTCACGGTCTTGATAAAGCCATGGTGGATTGACCTTGACATTGTTAGCATAAGATCTCAACGTTGTGGCAAGACAAACACAGATTCTCAGATTCCACTGAAGCGGAGCAGACAGATTCACAAGGCAGACTGAACAGACACACACTCACACAAGCTGCGCACTAGCACACACTCCATGTGAGGGTGGAGTCGTGTGTACGCCATTTTCAAACATTTACTCTGTTTCTTAGGGTTCTTGGGAAATTGTATAAAGAGCAGGTACACATTTGTAATGTTTCAGTAGCTTGCTGCATTGGATTGAACACTATCATTTCTCAACCTCTTCACCAGAATGTCTGCTTGTGATTTATGTGGCACTTACTACAACCACTGACCGCTTATGTTGAAGGTGCAGTGTGAGGATGTAGAGATCTCTATGCTATGAGTGATAATAAAACAAAGAGCAGGCATGGACAAGCTTCAGCGATTGTGCTACTGCAGCTGATACAGGTTCTCACAGGAGGGAATGCTGTCCTTTCTACTACAGCAGATTTGATGAGTCCTATCATGAGTTTGTGCTAACACAGACATGAATGGGTCATAAAATGGAAAACATCATCCTCAGGGCAAACTCACTATTGAAATCCTATTATCTTCAGGTTGGCCATAATATGATATGAGCTTATTCTGCAGAATAAACACTTGCTCTTTTTATTATATCAGTTTCAGCATTTCTCCCCTCCTGCCAATGGGGGGGGGGGGGGGGGGGGGCTGTGCTTATGCTCAACTGCACTTTTCATTACCTTACTAAGGTAAGGTGAGGAGGTTAGGAGTAACAGAGGTGAGGGAACACACTTCCACGTTGCTTCTATAGCCGAGGAGAAATGAGAAGAAACGTGCGGAGTCGTTTTTATTAAAGTGTCAGCAGACAGTGAGATGTGACAGACAGGGAAATGAAGCGGTGGTGGATGGTGAGGAGGAACAGGAGATGTCTGACTCAGATACTACAGTAGGGGACTAATTAAGGCTTCCACGGGCAACAGCACAGTACACTCCACAGTACATGTAGCAGGGACTAGAATAGCCTTTAAATGTGCAATATGCCTGGTTGCTAACATTCTAATGGTTTGCCTAATTTTATTTTACGTGACAAAGCAAGCAATGTATAGAGTGTAGAGAATCATTGTACCATCTAAACCACTAAATGTATTGCAGAGCTTTGATAGGAATTCCAATCAAGACTACATTATTCATCAATCCTATTACAAAACATAGCGACAGTCTGATGAGACATGATGAAGACCGCATTTCTGAGACGTCTGATGAAAGAACCTCCAGTCCAGACGGATCCTGACCTGTGGGCCTATAGACCTTCTAACCAATCATTTACATTTTACATTTAAGTCATTTAGCAGACGCTCTTGTCCAGAGCGACTTACACGTTGGTGCATTCACCTTATGATATCCAGTGGAACAACCACTTTACAATAGTGCATCTAACTCTTTTAACGGGGGGGGGGGGGGGGGGGGTTAGAAGGATTACTTTATCCTATCCTAGGTATTCCTTAAAGAGGTGGTGTTTCAGGTGTTTCCGGAAGGTGGTGATTGACTCCGCTGACCTGGCGTCGTGGGGGAGTTTGTTCCACCATTGGGGTGCCAGAGCAGCGAACAGTTTTGACTGGGCTGAGCGGGAGCTGTACTTCCTCAGAGGTAGGGAGGCGAGCAGGCCAGAGGTGGATGAACGCAGTGCCCTTGTTTGGGTGTAGGGCCTGATCAGAGCCTGAAGGTACGGAGGTGCCGTTCCCCTCACAGCTCCGTAGGCAAGCACCATGGTCTTGTAGCGGATGCGAGCTTCAACTGGAAGCCAGTGGAGAGAGCGGAGGAGCGGGGTGACGTGAATCAAACCTGCTTTTTCTCTCTTAGAGGACAGAGCCGCCTCAGTCGCCTCGTCTCGTCTGATATGTGCATCACTTACTGCAAGGAATAATGGGAGAGATCATCCACCACAAAGGCACCCACAGAAACATCTCCAGCTCAACCTGATTACTGGTTGGAGCGGGAAGCATAAGCATTTCACTGCACTTGTGATAACATCTGCAAAATATGTGTACACAACCAATAAAATCCGATTTGATTTCATAATGACAGCTAATACACGTTCCCTAGCATGTTCAATTGGCGCAACTTTCTCAACACGCCAAACAACTATTCAATAAAAATGAATAGAAATCATAACACTTATACTCACTGGAAGGAACAGATGTGTTGACTGTGTTGGTATAAAAGGTCCATCCTCTGATTCATAGTGTATGTGTACACTTATAGACACCCTACTTATTCTCCCTCAGTGCTTATCTTGTAAACCAATGTAATTAACAGAACATTTAGCTAAACATCGACCTGCAGTACATATTTTACATATCATTCTCTAGGCAGGTTAATTGAATTGTATCGCCAATCAAAGTGACACCAGCATCTCCCTGGACACCACTTAGTAAATAGAGTAATACTGTGATCAAAATGTTTCACTGCCTCAGTACGGCTAATATCTGTTTTCTACTTAAAACACTCTCTTATTACATTATACCTTATCCCTTTGATCTCTTTCTTTCCCTGATGATATCACTTCCTGAAATAATACTTGTTTTTTCCTGATGATATCACTTCCTGAAATAATACTTGTTTTTTCCTGATGATATCACTTCCTGAAATAATACTTGTTTTTTCCTGATGATATCACTTCCTGAAGTAATACTTGTTTATTACAAAGACCTAGTATGTACTGTGTTATTCATATAAAGTAATGAAGTTTTACGGTCAGACACGATGGTAATAAAGGCAGCGTGTTGAGATAAGCAGGATGAATGAGAGAAGCTATATTATAACGAAGGGCTGTTTGGCATCCTATTGAAGGCCATTAAATGTGATCGTGTCCTTTAATGCTGAACACAGCGCCAGGCTGCCAGCCACACCAGAGCAATAAATCCCAACCTCTTCTTTGAGTCATCAGGTTTTAATGTGAACATCCAGTCTCAGCACATATAGGCTAAGTGATCTAACGTGTGTGTGATCAGCGGAGCGTATGTTCAAATGTATGCGTTCAGTGATACAGTGTCCTCAGAGACTTAATGTATCCCTCTGTGGCAGAGCGCAGACAAAAAATTTGATTTACGTTCTGCCCTGATTAGCAACACTCTCTCTATCGCTCTCTCCTCCCAACTCTTGCTACTCTTTCATCCTATTCTTCCCCCTATCTACAGTATAGGCCCATCTACCTCTTTACACACCTACCATGCCTTCTCTGAAATAACATTTAAAAAACAGTGGAAGAGCTGCACAGTAGCTACCACATCTCACACAGGTTCTGTATTAGTGTTGTACAGCTCACTGGAAGTGTATTGCAATGTACCTTCCTGGGGAGCACTGTGTGTCACGGTTCATGAATCCACTGCCTCCCTCTCTCTTTCTCTTTCTCTTTTTCTCTCTCTCTCTCTCTCTCTCTCTCTCTCTCTCTCTCTCTCTCTCTCTCCCGTGTTTGTGTGGGCGTGGTTCCCAATCTCGGCCTGATTGTCTGCGCCAGCTGGAATCACTTATCTTCCCTTTATATGTTCTGTAACCAGTGTTTCTTGTTGTCAGATCGTTGTTACTTCCCTGAGGTTGTGTCGTGTGTCCGTGCTCATTCTCTCGCCGCCCTTGTGTGGATTATCTTCTGTGCTCCTTCCTACCCATCCGGACACACTCCCCTGGATTTCTCAGCACGCTATCATCGGAAGATGCGCCCTAGTCCCTGGGTCGGATTCCGTCTGAGTACAGTCTGTCTGTCCTGTTGCTGCTGTAAACTGTATTCATTAAACCATCGTTGCTTGCATCTTGCATCCGCCTCTGTATTGTCACAGAACGATCTGACCAGACCATGGATGCAGCGAGTTCAACGAGTCTGACCGAATTCATTTCCCGCAGTATCACGAGAATGGATCAACAAGAGGAGAACATCTCCAGCACAGGTCGGGCAGTACAAGCCCTTGCGACGCAGGTATCCCAGCTGACCCAACAATTACAACATCTGAGGGGTCTCGCTGCGCCACCTACACCGGCAGTTCAACCCGCCCCGCCAGAGCCGGATTCCCAGCTAGAGCCACGGCTACCGACACCAGAGGGTTATTCAGGTGATCCTGACTATTGCAGAGCTTTTCTTACGAGATGTTCCATGCATTTCTCGTTGCAGCCACGGACCTTCAACCGTGAACAGTCTAAGGTAGCATTCGTACTCACACTGCTATCAGGCAAGGCGGCTCTTTGGGGAACGGCGGTGTGGGCGAACCAGGACCCATGCTGCACCTCTTTCCAGACACTCTCCGAGGAGATGAGAAGGGTCTTCGATCGGGCCGTGGCGGGTAGGGAGGCGGCCAGACTACTCGCTGACCTTCGCCAAGGAGACCGTTCAGTATCGGAATACTCCATCCAATTCCGCACTCTGGCCGCAGAGTGTCAGTGGAACGAGGAGGCGCAGTGGGACATGTTCCTGCATGGGCTGGAGGACCGGATCCAGAAGGAGATTTATGTTCTGGACCTTCCCAGGAGTTTAAATGGACTAGTGGAACTAGCCTTGAGGGTCGACGCTCGTCTGAGTCGTATTGGCCGCCGAGCATGCCCTAACAGACCGTATAACGACACGGAGGGCTGGCATGCCAGCGGCGGGAACACGGCCAGTTCAGCCTCCGCTCACGAACCCATGCAGCTGGGGAGAGCTCGCCTCTCCCGGGAAGAGAGGGAGAGGCGGAGATCCCAAGGACTCTGTCTCTACTGTGGTAGAGCGGGCCACTTTATCCACTCCTGCCCGGTAAAAGATCAGGCCCGGTAGTAAGTATGAGGCTACTATCGGGTGGTGTCACCACAGAGAAGACCTCATCATCTACTCTCCTCCCGGTAAGACTAAGATGGGCCACCCACACGCACGACACCCAAGCCTTACTGGACTCAGGAGCAGAGGGTAATTTCATGGACTTCAAGCTCGCTCACAAACTCCAGATTCCTATCACCTCACTCACGCACAAGATATCCGTCAACGCTCTCAATGGTCAAAAACTCCCCAACATTTCTCACACCACTGAACCTATCACACTCATCACTTCTGGCAATCACACTGAGACACTATCATTTCTACTCATGGACTCACCCCTTGCACCATTAGTTCTCGGCCACCCTTGGCTCACCCAACACAACCCCAGAGTTGACTGGGGTCATAACTCTATATCCATGTGGAGTAACAAGTGTCTTGAGTCCTGTTTAGTGTCTGCTTGTTCATCTGTGTCTGATTCTGTGTTTCTAGAGGAGGCAGTGGATTTGTCTAACGTGCCCGTTGAATACCTCGACCTGAAGGAGGTGTTCAGTAAGTCCCGTGCTGCTTCTCTTCCTCCGCATCGTCCCTATGACTGTGCAATAGAATTATTGCCAGGTGAGTCTCCGCCTAAAGGCAAGTTATATTCACTCTCTGTTCCTGAGAGGGAGGCTATGGAGAGATACATCTCTGATTCTCTGGCATCTGGATTCATTCGTCCTTCCTCTTCTCCAGCGGGGGCGGGGTTCTTCTTTGTGGGGAAGAAGGACGGATCTCTGCGTCCTTGCATTGATTACCGTGGGTTGAATAACATCACAGTGAAGAATACCTATCCCTTACCGTTGATGTCCTCAGCCTTTGAAAGGTTACAGGGAGCATCCGTGTTCACTAAGTTGGATTTACGTAATGCATATCATTTGGTTCGCATAAGGAGGGGGGACGAATGGAAGACCGCGTTTAACACCCCCAGAGGGCACTTCGAATATTTGGTCATGCCTTTTGGGCTATCCAACTCCCCAGCGGTTTTCCAGGCACTCGTCAATGACGTGCTGAGAGATATGATTGATCAGTTCATATATGTTTACCTGGATGACATACTGATTTTTTCTTCTTCTCTCCAGGAACACGTTCAGCACGTCAGACGAGTGCTTCAGAGGTTGTTGGAGAATGGACTTTTTGTCAAGGCGGAGAAATGCATTTTTCATGCACAATCCGTTCCATTCCTAGGTTACATCGTCTCGACTGAAGGTATTCGCATGGATCCTGACAAGGTTAAGGCTGTGGTGGATTGGCCAAGCCCAGATTCCCGTAAGGCCCTACAGAGGTTTCTGGGATTCGCCAATTTCTACCGGCGTTTCGTTCGCAACTTTAGCCAGATAGTCGCTTCTCTTACCGCCTTAACCTCCCCCAGAGTGACGTTCAGGTGGTCCGATACAGCCGAGGCTGCATTCGCCAAACTCAAGAGCCGCTTTGTTTCGGCCCCCATCCTCATAGCTCCCGATCCCTCGCGTCAGTTCGTGGTGGAGGTGGACGCTTCAGAGGTGGGGGTAGGTGCGGTACTTTCCCAACGTTCCTCTTCTGACGACAAGATGCACCCTTGCGCGTTCCTGTCCCATCGGTTATCACCTGCGGAACGCAACTACGACATTGGCAACAGAGAGTTGTTGGCAGTGAAGTTAGCACTGGAGGAGTGGCGCCATTGGTTAGAGGGTTCGGGGGTACCTTTTATAGTTTGGACCGATCACAAAAATTTTGAATATATCAGAACCGCCAAGCGACTCAACTCCAGGCAGGCGCGGTGGGCACTCTTTTTCGGACGTTTTGACTTCTCTCTCTCTCGTATCGCCCGGGTTCCAAGAATGTCAAACCCGATTCCCTTTCTCGCATTTTTGACCATTCCGAACGCCCATCCACTCCCGAGTGCATCCTACCCGGGACCCTAGTGGTCTCCACACTCACATGGGAGGTTGAATCGAGGGTCAAAACGGCCTTAGAAGGGGTAAAGCCTCCGCCCGGTTGCCCGCCTAATCGGTTGTTTGTGCCGGAGGGGTGTCGGTCCGATGTTATTCGGTGGGGGCATTGCTCCAACGTAGCGTGTCATCCAGGAGTCAGCCGCACTAGCTTTTTGGTTAAGCAACGCTTTTGGTGGCCACTGATGGCTCGTGACATTCACAGTTTTGTCTTGGCTTGCTCGGTTTGTGCCACTGGGAAGACTTCTAATCGACCCCCAGATGGGTTACTCCAACCGCTGTCGGTCCCTTCGAGACCCTGGTCCCACATCGCGCTAGATTTTGTTACCGCCCTCCCGCCCTCCCAGGGCAAGACGGTTGTTTTGACCGTGGTGGACCGGTTCTCGAAGGCGGCTCATTTTATTCCCTTGCCTAAATTACCATCTGCCAAGGAGACAGCGGTAACTGTCGTGGATCACGTCTTTCGCTTACATGGCCTGCCGATGGACGTAGTTTCTGACAGGGGGCCCCAATTTGTGTCCAAGTTTTGGCAAGAGTTTTGTAGGTTACTGGGAGCGAGTGTCAGTCTGTCTTCAGGGTTTCATCCCCAGAGCAACGGTCAAACGGAGAGGGCCAACCAAGATTTGGAGAGAGTGTTGCGATGTTTGGTTTCTAAGAATCCCTCTTCCTGGAGTCAACAACTCTCTATGGTTGAGTACGCTCACAATTCGTTGCCAGTGGCAGCCACGGGTCTCTCTCCGTTTGAGTGTAGTTTAGGTTACCAGCCACCTATCTTTCCCAGTACGGAGTCCGAGGTCACTGTTCCCTCCGCTCACGCTTTCATCCAGAGGTGCCGTCACGCATGGAGCAGAGCCCGTGAGACTCTTCTCCGGGTGGGGGCGCGCACCAAGGCTAAGGCCGATCGCCGCCGGTCGAAGCCTCCGGTATACGTCGTTGGCCAAAGAGTGTGGCTTTCTACTAAGAACATTCCACTCCGATCCGTTTCGAACAAGCTTGCCCCCAAATTTATCGGCCCGTTCAAAGTCACCAGGATCATTAGTCCGGTGGCGGTCCGGCTCAAGCTTCCTCCGGCGTATAGGAGAATTCATCCTACCTTTCATGTGTCTAAAATAAAACCTGTGTTTCAGGCACGCATTAACCCGCCGGTCCCGGTTCCCCCGCCGCCACGACTTGTTGATGGGGAACCCACCTTTTCTGTCAATCGTATTTTGGACTCTAGAAGGAGGGGACGCGGATTCCAGTACCTGGTGGACTGGGAGGGTTACGGTCCGGAGGAGAGAAGTTGGGTACCTGCTAGGGACATTCTGGATCACTCCCTTATCGATGATTTCAATCGACAGGTAAATTCGCCTGGGAACGCCAAGAGGCGTTCCTAGGGGGGGGGTATTGTCACGGTTCATGAATCCACTGCCTCCCTCTCTCTTTCTCTTTCTCTTTTTCTCTCTCTCTCTCTCTCTCTCTCTCTCTCTCTCCCGTGTTTGTGTGGGCGTGGTTCCCAATCTCGGCCTGATTGTCTGCGCCAGCTGGAATCACTTATCTTCCCTTTATATGTTCTGTAACCAGTGTTTCTTGTTGTCAGATCGTTGTTACTTCCCTGAGGTTGTGTCGTGTGTCCGTGCTCATTCTCTCGCCGCCCTTGTGTGGATTATCTTCTGTGCTCCTTCCTACCCATCCGGACACACTCCCCTGGATTTCTCAGCACGCTATCATCGGAAGATGCGCCCTAGTCCCTGGGTCGGATTCCGTCTGAGTACAGTCTGTCTGTCCTGTTGCTGCTGTAAACTGTATTCATTAAACCATCGTTGCTTGCATCTTGCATCCGCCTCTGTATTGTCACACTGTGGAGCTGTATTTGTACTGTAGCTGAGGAAGAGCTGTATTTGTGGTGTTGTGATGGACTGATGCAGGTATTGAAACAGGCGGGCAGGAGTAGATTTCGCCTGTCTGGTTCTAATCTACTAGGGGGCTGGACCTACAGGCTGGGTTTAACACTGAGTTAAATCCACCAAATCTAGAGTGGGTCACAGGAGAGTCTATTGTATGAACTACCACATCTCCACTGTGCCTTGGGGACCAATACTTATAGTACAGAATGGCCTTTGACGAGATGAAGATTTCAAAAAAGATCATGTTCTTTTTATGTACATCAATTGTTGCTATTTGTCATTTGTTCATGACATATGATAAAACTGTTCAGCTGAAGTATCACCAAGGGAATCATAATTCTGTGGAAAAGATGTTGTTGATATCAAACAATATCTTAACGGTTTTGGTAGATGTCTGCCCCCTTGGCAGCACAGAGAGAGGAAATGTGGAGATGAGAATATTGAGTAAATATAGCCCGTCTTTTGATGAATCCCAAAGGGTTCATGCTCTTACTTGGATTGATTGGTTGCGATACAACACACAGAGGAGCATCTAGCATCTAGTACCTAGTTGGATATTTTGCAACATTATTGGAATGCTATAGAGCTCTACAGGTATACTACCACAAGGGTTATGTTGAAGTAGCAGTAAATCAGTAGTGTACCGCCTTTAGAGGATTTAAAATGAGTGGCTGTACAGATGGGACCTCCCTTGCTCTAGTCAAGCTAATATGGTAATATCAGGCCCAGCACGGCCCACCTCCTCAGTAGACACAGGCCCAGGATTTACTCTTGTTGTTACCTCAGCAGAGCGTTTCATTTCCTGGCCATTTGGGTCTGTTAATGGTACAAGCAGGCGTGTGTCAGTACTGGCAATCACTCAGGGCGACGCTGGGAGACAGTGACACACAGCAGCATCATTACCACATGCAGAAGACAGACTGCCCCTCCCGCCTCCCCGTACTGGCTACACATGATCAGGACCAGGCTGAATTGGCTGGGGTGGAGAGAGGATACTAGTGTGTGTGTGTGTGTGTGTGTGTGTGTGTGTGTGTGTGTGTGTGTGTGCTATGATGAACACATTGTTACAGAACTGGTTTTTAATCAAGAGCCCATCTCAGTTGTGAACTAATGAACACAACACAATATCATAGGTTATGGAAAATACTGAGCAAACTTAACAATAAATGTCTTCTTGCGTTCTTGGGGGTAGGGTGTTCCTGTGACTCCCCATTTGGTCACGTACAACAGGATCATTCTAAATAAGTGTCAGCACGTCAGTGACATTTGATAATGTGTCTTCTCTCTGGGTGCCTGAAGGATGAGGAGAGTCATTCTAAGTCACTGTCATGGAGCTCTGTCCCCACTGCCGTTGTGTTTACCATACAATTTTTAAAAAATGCACTGACTTTGCTGCTAACTACTTTATTGCAAAAACATGTACTTACGATGACGGTGATATAGCTATCTCACCTAGCTATCTTATGAATGAATCAACTGTAAGTCGCTCTGGACGAAAGTGTCTGTGTCACGCCCTGACCATAGAGAGCTGTTTATTCTCTGTTGGTTGGTGCGTGATAGTGACAAGGATGGGTCATCTAGGTGTTTAATGGTTTATGTTGGCCTGGTATGGTTTCCAATCAGAGACAGCTGTTTATCGTTGTCTCTGATTGGGGATCATATTTAGGCAGCCATTTCCCTTTTGTGTTTCGTGGGATCTTGTCTACAGATAGTTGCCTGTGTGCACACCAGTAGCTTCACGTTTCGTTTGTGCTTTATTGTTTTTGTTTGGTGAGTTTCTATTATTTAAAAGATGTGGAACTCTACGCATGCTGCGCCTTGGTCCAATTATTTCAACGAACGTGACAGTCTGCTAAATGATTAAAATGTAAATGTCATTGTGCGACTAGAAAGAAACAGGTGTATACATTAGGCCTATTGATGTCGTTACATACTGCTTGTACATCTGGATATCCCATTTTAGAAAACAAGAACCACAGAGTAGACACAGGTGAACAATCTTATGATTCGTTAAATGCTCAAATGAATGCTCATTATGAACGATACAGCTCATATTGTACTCTCAACTACTGGCAAGAGTCGTAACAATTATATAATTATGGGGTGCTGCTGTTAAATTGAGTGATAATGGCAGGACATTAAATCCCTTTTTATTACTGTGCATATTGGGGATTCCGTTCCATTATATGTGCATATAAAATTACTAATTATCTCAGAATGTGAGATCTACAGCTACAGTACCTCTGTGCCAATCTGCTGGTGGGGAGAAATTGGCTATTAGATTGCAGAAACATACATTTGAAGATACAAAACCCACAATTCACAAGTTTTGCTTTAAAAGTGAATTGGCCAAGTCTGTGGTTTATGAAGTGTTTAATAAAGGCATATTGTCAGAGACGAGAGACAGGCTGAGGGCCCCACACTGTATCTGTATCTGTATCCCTATCGCCAGCACAGGGCCTGCAGCACTCCCTCCGCCCGGCCACCCCCTCCTCAGTAATGTCCTCAGCGGAGAGGAAGGATATACCCCACTTCCTAGGGCTCCACCCTGCCCAAGCCCAGTGTACTGAGAGAAAAGAGGAGAGTATACAAATGTGGGCCTGAAAGACTCTCCAGGGGATGAACCTGAGGGTGGGAACAGACAAACATGAAGCACCAGTCCAAAGCCTCTCCACTGCAAACACACGTTCACCCATTGGAAAATGTTGGAGGAATGGAGCATCTGTCTGTTAAGGTCCATCATATAAGCTTGTTCCAAAATAGTTATCCTTTGTCCAACATTGCAGTGGTAGACCTACCTGACAATGTTATATATGTTATGCCTTGTACAAGTATGCCCCTGTGACGTCATTACGTATGCTGGACACTGTGTACCATAGGGCACTGAAGTTTGTCACTAATTCTAAAGCTCTCACTCATTACTGTACCCTCTATACAAGAGTGGGCTGGCAATCCTTAGCTCTTTGGAGATTAAATCCTTGGCACGTTTTTATTTATACTTGTGTAACTACATTGTCCAGCAGACAAATTAAAACTATCGACTGCACTCACATGACTTGTTGATTGTGCCTAAAGCCTATACAGAGCTAGGGAAAAAATATTTCCAGTTCTCCGCCCCTTCTGCTTGGAACAAGCTTCTAATGGTCCTGAAATTACAGGAGCTTGTCTTTTTAAATTAGTTTAAAGATAGGTTAAATAATATAATGGAAAATGAAGTGGGGGGCTGTCAATGTTTTGACACCTAGTTGCACCACATTTTCCCAAACCATTTAGCAGTTTTTGAGTTCCAAATATCTATAACGGTTGCCGCAGCATACGTTTTTTATGGGAGTGATGTCAGAATGCACAAACTGTTCCAAAATGTGATTGTTACACAACAGGACAGTCAACCTGCGCTGCCCTCAAACCAATGCACACTGCCTGCTAATTATCTATAGGCTATGTTTCAACTTGTCCATTTCTAATTATTTTCTAACAAGTTTTCATTTCTAACAACAGTTTGAATTGAGGTGTGTTCTGCCTCCTCATTAATTCACATAAGAAGTAGCCCATTTCATTGTTGCGGACAATTTATGTTTGAGGATTTACTGAGCTGGATAAACTTCTCTCTTTAACAAGAGCCCAAGCACTTCCCAAGTGTTTCCCAGATCAAGTATGAAGACATTGTGACTCTCTAGTCAGAACAGACCTTGCACAAACTTTTCCCCCTGGCACATTATCCAGCTGGTGCCTGCATTGCCTTCATTGTTGTTTTACTTACAAATAATAATTTTGGACGTGTGTACATCGAAGATTTGTAATATGCTGAAAAGTGGCCAAATTAAGCTAATATTTTTCAGGCAATGGGCGCAGCCATCTTTGATTTTGACTTTGTTTATTTGTGTCTTATAGTGAAAGGCATTAGGACATTTTTGCTTGTCAAACATAAACAAACATGGCTCCAATCATAAAGAATTTAGCTGCTGTTAAATGCTGTGACCCACATCTCTTTTCTAAACAATATTAAATGTTTCCCTCATGCTCACCAGAGATGTGGTACATTGCAAACAAGTCTAGCTGTTAGGTCGCTAACTCATGTTTTTTTTGTCAACGCAACCTGTTATTTAGACTGGTTTATGGAATGAATTTGGCTGTGGATGTCACGTTCGTCATAAAGATCGGACCAAGGTGCAGCGTCGTATGCGTACATTCTGTTATTAAAGAAAGAACACTGAACAAACTAACAAAACAACAAAACGAACGAAACGTGAAGCTATATGAATAGTGCAGACAGGCAACTAAACATAGAATAAGAACCCACGAACACAAAAGGGAAAATGGCTACCTAAATATGATCCCCAATCAGAGACAACGATAAACAGCTGCCTCTGATTGGGAACCGTATCAGGTCCCCATAGACAAACAAATACATTTACATTACATTTAAGTCATTTAGCAGACGCTCTTATCCAGAGCGACTTACAAATTGGTGCATTCACCTTATGATATCCAGTGGAACAACCACTTTACAATAGTGCATCTAACTCTTTTAAGGGGGGGGGGGGGGGTTAGAAGGATTACTTTATCCTATCCTAGGTATTCCTTAAAGAGGTGGGGTTTCAGGTGTCTCCGGAAGGTGGTGATTGACTCCGCTGACCTGGCGTTGTGAGGGAGTTTGTTCCACCATTGGGGTGCCAGAGCAGCGAACAGTTTTGACTGGGCTGAGCGGGAACTGTACTTCCTCAGAGGTAGGGAGGCGAGCAGGCCAGAGGTGGATGAATGCAGTGCCCTTGTTTGGGTGTAGGGCCTGATCAGAGCCTGAAGGTACGGAGGTGCCATTCCCCTCACAGCTCCGTAGGCAAGTGTAACGGATGTGAAATGGCTAGCTAGTTAGCGGGTAAGCGCTAGTAGCGTTTCAATCAGTTACGTCACTTGCTCTGAAACCTAGAAGTAGTGTTGCTCCTTGCTCTGCAAGTGCCGCGGCCTTTGTGGAGTGATGGGTAACGATGCTTCGTGGGCGACCGTTGATGTGTGCAGAAGGTCCCTGGTTCGCGCCCGTGTCGGGGCGAGGGGACGGTTTAAAGTTATACTGTTGCATTGATGCTGTTGACCCGGATCACTGGTTGCTGCGGAAAAGGAGAAGGTTGAAAGGGGGGTGAGTGTAACGGATGTGAAATGGCTAGCTAGTTAGCGGGTAAGCGCTAGTAGCGTTTCAATCAGTTACGTCACTTGCTCTGAAACCTAGAAGTAGTGTTGCTCCTTGCTCTGCAAGTGCCGCGGCCTTTGTGGCGCGATGGGTAACGATGCTTCGTGGGCGACCGTTGTTGATGTGTGCAGAAGGTCCCTGGTTCGCGCCCGTGTCGGGACGAGGGGACGGTTTAAAGTTATACTGTTACACAAGCACCATGGTCTTGTAGCGGATGCGAGCTTCAACTGGAAGCCAGTGGAGAGAGCGGAGGAGCGGGGTGACGTGAGAGAACTTGGGAAGGTTGAACACCAGACGGTCTGCGGCGTTCTGGATGAGTTGTAGGGGTTTAATGGCACAGGCAGGGAGCCCAGCCAACAGCGAGTTGCAGTAATCCAGACGGGAGATGACAAGTGCCTGGATTAGGACCTGCGCCGCTTCCTGTGTGAGGCAGGGTCGTACTCTGCGAATGTTGTAGAGCATGAACCTACAGGAACGGGTCACCGCCTTGTACCTAGACCTACAAAACCCCTAGACATACAAAAAACCTAGACAATACAAAAACTAGCATACCCACCCTCGTCACACCCTGACCTAACCAAAATATAACGAAAACAGAGATATCTAAGGTCAGAGCGTGACAGTGGATGTGTTCTCGTTTATCTTTTACAATAAAGGGTCACATTTAGGAATAAAGTTTTGAGTACCTTTTATTTCCCATCAGTACAAAACATTGTTTAAATGCTTTTCAGACAACAATGCTGTTTAGAAGCATTTGTTGCATCATACGTTCTGTTTTTACTGTTCCAACCACATATTTGCGATGGTACGCTGCAGAGACATCTCAACAATGATCGCAAATATGTGTCAATTAAACTGTGCTTTGTGTTTTATGTTGTAAATGTGTCTGCACCTTTGTCTGCTGCTATTTAGGCCAGGTCTCTCTTGTAAAAGAGATTGTTAATCTCAGTGAGACTAAACTGGTCAAATAAAGGTAAAATAATTATAATAAATAAACTGTCCATAGTCAAATAAATTATTCCAGGTTCTTTGTTTTGCTCAGCAGATGAAATTCTGCAGGACTAGGGATAGGTTCTTATCTCTACAACGTAATCTCTTTCAGCATGGGGAGCCAATGCTATTGGAGGAACACAAGACATGGAAGGACAGGAAGTATACTGAGGAGGACAGGAAATAAGAAGCACATGCAGGAATAAACGGGGTTGAAATAGCCAGAGAGGAAATTTCCGTTCCTCTGTTTGAAGGCTTTCTTGTAGTTATATTCCTGTTCTGTGTTTGAAAGACACAGCCGGTGCTTCCCTGTCAGATGCAGGTACTGATAGGAAGATCACATTCAAACATCCAATACAATGATACAGATCAGCACAGAGGAGACACCAAACCACTTCTCCCTGTCTAGAGGCACATAAGGACTGATAAACCTTTTTAGTGTGAAAATAATATACAGTGCCTTCAGAAAGTATTCACACCCCTTGACTTTTTCCACATTTTGTTGTGTGACAGCTTGAATTTTTACAAATTAATTTAAAATGAAAAGCTGAAATGTCTTGAGTCAATAAGTTTTCAACCCCTTTGTTATGGCAAGCCTAAA
Organism: Salvelinus alpinus; assembly: GCF_045679555.1. Lineage (NCBI taxonomy): Eukaryota > Metazoa > Chordata > Actinopteri > Salmoniformes > Salmonidae > Salvelinus > Salvelinus alpinus. The sequence continues at coordinate 17,129,298 of NC_092097.1, forward strand.
TACGTTCACGAGTAAAAATGTGCATAACAAGTCACATAATAAGTTGCATGGACTCACTCCGTGTGCATTAATAGTGTTTAAAAATATTTTTTTAATCTCTTAAATGTAAAGTCCCCATTATATATTTTTTAATTCAATTCAGTCTGTTATGAGAACTGTAGCCCCTATTTGCAAACCAGTGGTGGAAAAAGTACCCAATGTTCATACTTGAGTAAAAGTAAGGATACCTTAAAAGAAAATGACTAAAGTGAAAGTCACCCAGTAAAATACTACTTGAGTAAAAGTCTAAAAATACTTGGTTTTAAATATACTTAAGTATCAAAAGTAAAAGTATAAATCATTTAAATTGTCTTATATTAAGTAAACCAGACAACACAATTGTCTTGTTTTTTTTAAACTTACAGATAGCCAGGGGCACAGTTCAACACTCAGCCAAAATTCACAAATGAAGCATTTGTGTTTAGTGAGTCTGCCAGATCAGAGGCATTAGGAATGACATGGGATGTTTTCTTGATAAGTGCATGAATTAGACAATTTTCCTGTCCTGCAAAGCATTCAAAATGTAACGAATACTTTTGAGTGTCAGGGAAAATGTAAGGAGTAAAAAGTACATTATCTTCTTGGAACTATAGGGGGTGCTGTTCCGCATTAGCATATTTTGGTCTCCAAATTAAACTGCCTCGTGCTAAATTCTTGATCGTACAATATGCATATTATTGTTATTATTGGATAGAAAACACTTTCTAGTTTCTATAGCCGTTGGAATTTTGTCTCTGAGTGGTACAGAACTATATCTACAGCACTTTTCATGACAGGGGTCAGATTTCAGAAATTTTTACCCCTGATCTGGAGTCTGTTTTTAAGGTGACAGTGAATGCTATGAAGAAACCGACACTGCCTACGTCTTCCTCTGGGTGTCTGTACGTCATCACGTTTTGAATGGAATCGATTGCACAATCACAGCCACTATAAAACAACAAAACGTAGAGGTACCTCCCTTTCTCGTCGCGCGCCTGAAGCGTGAAGGACATCGGACTTGCCTCATTCCAAATCGTTGTTTAGCCAGCAATATTTCTGTGGTCATGTTTTTACTCGTTATAGTTGTTAAAAACATCATAATGTAGTTAATTTGAACCGTTTTATAGCAATTTATATCCGTTTAGTGCGATTCTGAGGAATTTCTTTGTCGTGCACTTTCTAGCTTTGGGAACGTTTCGGGGTCTCGGTCGTTGTTAGTGGACATTTCGAAGGACAGAGGACATCTATCGACCAAAAGAAGATTACAACATAGAAAGGATACATTGCCCAAGAATCTGATGGAAGAACAGCTCAAAGTAAGCAATATTTAATATGATAAATCGTTGTTCTGTCGAAATATTTTAAACGCATATTTCGCCATTTTGTTTGTTATCGCGTCACTTGGCGAACCCTGTATTGAAAAGTAAGGATAATTTTAAAAATGTAAGTCAGCGGTTGCATTAAGAACTAATTTGTCTTTCGATTCCTGTCAACCCTGTATTTTTTAGTCAAGTATATGATTAGCTTTCAATTAAACTAGATCACTCTGAAAGATGACGTCAGACATTTTGAGGCTTGATTTCCTAGTATTTTCATTGTGTAACCACGGTTTTGTATGGCTAAATATGCACATTTTCGAACAAACTGTATATGTATGTTGTAAAATGATGTTACAGGAGTGTCATCGGAAGAATTCTGAGAAGGTTAGTGAAAAAATTAATATATTTTGGCGGTGATTACGTTATAGCGCTCTTTGGCTGGAATCGATGCTCTGGTAACGTTTTCACATGTGGTATGCTAACTTATCGATTTATTGTGTTTTCGCTGTAAAACGCTTAGAAAATCTGAAATATTGTCTGGAATCACAAGATCTGGGTCTTTCCATTGCTATGCTTTGTCTATTCTTATGAAATGTTTTATTAAGAGTAAATTGGTCATACACGTTGCTCTCTATAGTAATTCTAGTCGTCTTGTGATGGTCGGTGCAATTGTAAACTGTGATTTCTACCTGAAATATGCACTTTTTTCTAACAAAACCTATCCTATACCATAAATATGTTATCAGACTGTCATCTGAAGAGGTTTTTTCTTGGTTAGTGGCTATCAATATCTTAGTTTAGCCGAATTGGTGATAGCACCTGAAGTAGTAAGAAACTGATGGAGTTAGAAAAGTGGTGTATTTTGCTAACGTGTTTAGCTAATAGATTTACATATTTTGTCTTCCCTGTAAAACATTTTAAAAATCTGAAATGGTGGCTTTATTCACAAGATCTGTATCTTTCATCTGGTGTCTTGGACTTGTGATTTAATGATATTTAGATGCTACTATCTACTTGTGAAGCTATGCTAGCTATGCTAATCAGTGTGTGGGGGGGGTGGGGGGTGATCCCGGACCCGGGGTAGAGGCTCGTTAGAGTTAAGAATGTAGTGGAGTAAAAGTAAAAGTAGTCAAAAAATAGAAATAGTAAAGTAATACCCCAGATACCCCAAAAAACGATTTAAATAGTACTTAAAAGTATTTTTACTTAAAAACCTCTTATGGCTGGGGGCAGTATTGAGTAGCTTGGATGAATAAGGTGCCCAGAGTAAACTGCCTGCTCCTCAGTCTCAGTTGCTAATATATGCATATTATTAGTACATTTGGATAGAAAACACTCTGAGGTTTCTAAAACTGTTTGAATGATGTCTGTGACTATCACAGAACTCATATGGCAGGCAAAATCCTGAGAAAAAATCCAACCAGGAAGTGGGAAATCTGAGGTTGGTCGATTTTCAACTCAGCCCCTATTGAAGATACAGTGGGATATTGGTCATGTTGCACTTCCTAAGGCTTCCACTAGATGTCAACCGTCTTTAGAAACTTGTTTGAGGCTTCTACTGTAAAGGGGGGCTGAATGAGAGGGGATTGAGTCAGAGGTCTGGTAGAGTGCCAGGAGCAGGTCACGCGCTTTCACATGAGAGGTAGCTCCCATTCCATTGGCTTTTTCTGAAGACAAAGGAAATCTCCGGTTGGAACATTATTGAAGATTTATGTTAAAAACATCCTAAAGATTGATTCTATACATCGTTTGACATGTTTCTACGGACGGTAACGGAACTTTTTGACATTTCGTCTGCAACTAGTGAACGCGCTTCGTGAATTTTGATTTGTTTACCGAACGCGCTAACAAAAGTAGCTATTTGGACATAAATGATGGACATTATCGAACAAATAAAACATTTATTGTGGAACTGGGATTCCTGGGCGTGCATTCTGATGAAGATCATCAAAGGTAAGTGAATATTTATAATGTTATTTTTGACTTCTGTTGACTGCACAATATGGCGGATATCTTTTTGTCTTGATTGGGCTCTGAGCGCCGACCTCAGATTATTGCATGGTTTGCTTTTTCCGTAAAGCTTTTTTGAAATCTGATGCAGCGGTTGCATTAAGGAGAAGTGTATCTAAAATTCCATGTATAACACTTGTATCTTTGATCAACGTTTATTATGAGTATTTCTGGAAATTGATGTGGCTCGCTGCAAAATCACCGGATGTTTTTGGAACTACTGAACATAACGCGCCAATGTATACTGAGATTTTTTTAATATAAATATGAACTTTACCGAACAAAACATACATGTATTGTGTAACATGAAGTCCTATGAGTGTCATCTGATGAAGCTCATCAAAGGTTAGTGATTCATTTTATCTCTATTTCTGCTTTTTGTGACTCCTGTCTTTGGCTGGATAAATGGCTGTGTTTTTCTGTGATTTGGCGGTGACCTAACATAATCGTTTGTGGTGCTTTCGATGTAAAGCCTTTTTGAAATCGGACACTGTGGTGGGATTAACAACAAGATTACCTTTAAAATGGTATAAGATACTTGTATGTTTGAGGAATTTTAATTATGAGATTTCTGTTGTTTGAATTTGGCGCCCTGCACTTTCACTGGCTGTTGTCATATCGATCCCGTTAACGGGGTCGCAGCCATAGTACTTTACACCTCTGCTGCAAACGCAGGGTGTCTGCGGAAAGCTGAGTATCTTGGCTATTGATCGGTTCCTTGAAAATCTTTGGTGTGACCATATATGGGGATACGAATATATAAGGGGGGTCGAGCAGATAACCTAATTTCAAGATGGCTGCTACCTGCATTTCAGATAGCGTTATGAAGCATAAACACAGAATACACACTGAAAGCCAGAACTCCACAGATCATGAGGATATATTATTTGTCTGCCTGGGACCTACCATTATTGATCACCAGCCCCAGGAGTCAACATTTTTATTTTACACAATGTTTTCACCAAACAGCAAACATCTTACAAGGTAAGCTTCGATTTGGTCTGTGTTTGAGCTATAGGTATCAAATGAATCCTTAGGTTGTTAGGAACAAATCTAGCCTATTGCCAATGTTATCTGATGATGTATGACTTAATGGAAACATCGAATGTCCATCGAGTGACTATATCTTTGCGCATCAAAAATATGATGTCGCCTGCTTACGTGCTGTAGGCATCCATTACACAGGGGATTGGCTACTAAAAAAGACAGCTATGAATAAGTATACCGACCAAGAATCTCGGGAATCAGGGGAGCGATTTGGACAACGAGGTTTTCGACTCGGCTGACGAAGATTGCTTTCTAGAAGGATTGGATCCACTTTTAGATCTGTAAGTAAATAGTTTTCATGACTTTATATTTCTAATTTACTATATGTATTTTTAGTTTTTTATAAGTTGTCTGCTTTTTGTGCTTTGGATTTAGTTTACATAGGCCTATTTAACAAATCATTAAAATTGTATATAATTCTAACGTAGTTATTGTCTATGTTTCATATTAGTTCACTGTTTGCTGTTCTGTTTCATCCTTGAAACTTTGGAGAGGCCAATAAACTCTCATGGCCATTGTTTATTTGTTGTTCTCACCTCTGCCTTTGTCTCCGAAGTGTTACTGTTTGCATTGTGTGTGTGTGCTTCACACCTTCTATGTGAGTCACTGTACAGATACAGTTAAGGTTTGGTGTTTTTACTTTACAGTAATGTTGTTTTGTAGATCTTGTCAACTGTAATTCTGTGTGTCTTACGACTTCACCCCCCACTGCTATATCAATCAGCCCGTCTGATGGTTCTACATCCATTTTTCATAGACCTCTTGAAAAAGAAAATAGGGACTTGTGGCACCATTTGTCCTAACAGAACCGGTTTCTCCGAGACCAAGGTAAACAGCATGACAAAGACAGCGGAGAGGGGGACCATACGTTGGATCAGGACTAACAAACTGCATTTTGTGAAATGGAAGGACACTAGGGAAGTAACCAAGCTCACCACACAGCATAAGGCATTCAATAACGACCATGTCTCAAGGAGGGTGAAAAATGCCAATGGGGGACGAGTGAGGAAGAATGTCCCCATTCCTGTTTCTGTGAAGGACTACAATGACAGCATGGGCGGTGTCAACCTATCTGATGCTCTGATAGGCTACTACCAGGTCCTCCACAAGACCAGGAAGTGGTATAAGACAATTTTTTTTACCACTTTGTGGACATTGCTACAGTAAATGCTTTCTTTCATTCTCCACAAGCAGATGGCCAAAGCAAAAGGTTAAACCCCTCTCTCCCAGTTGGCCTTCAGAGAGCAGCTGGTGTTGGAAATGGCTGAATTGGGGGCCCAAAGTAACTTCACAACCGTCACAAGACCCCCCACTCAAAGTGAGCTCCACTATCCAACACACATACAAAAAGACAAAAGGAAGAACTGCAAGCATTGCACAAAACACAAGGGGGGGAAAGGTGAAATGCCAGATCTTCTGTCCGAAATGCCAGTTTGCTTTTTGTTTCCTGGCAGAGGTGGACTGCTTCAAAGACTATCAGGACATGTACAAGCTATGGCGAAAGTTAAATCTAATCATCTACACAACGGATGTAAAACAAACATGAATGCCATTTGTAAATAGTTTAGCTTATTTCTATTTTTGCACCTTTTTTTGTGAAGGACACGTGTGTAACCAAGTTTGTGTTTGGTAAGACATTTTATATATATTTTTAATATATCTCTGTTGCTTTTATATTATTTTTGTAAACAGTTCATTTTTATGTAGGACCAATACATTGGATATGCCTAGGTTAAATGTTAAGGCACTTTGGAGAGGTTGAAAGGACAAATATGTAATAGCATTGGAATTATCTAATTTACAGACATATGCCACTTGGAGAGGTTTAGGGACACTTGGAAATGTCCCGTGACCACACCTGACACCACTTACTAAAACATCTGCCCGTTTCTAGTTGTTAGGTCTATCAATCCCATTTTTTTCTGATATTGTTCTCATGTTGTGGATGCTATCTGATGTGTTTTCAGCTCTGGTCATCAATAATTCACTTGTAGCTTATCAATGAAAGATGACTTTCAAAATAAAACAAAAATAAAAGTTATTTTGTGGGTGCTTGATCTTGTGTATTCTGAGCTATGTAATGCCTATCTGTCGTCTGATAATTTCCTCATAATCTCCCAGATGTCTTCTTTCCAAATATACCAAGTTTTTGCATGTCAGAATCATGTAATTACACATGAATAGCAGTTACTTTTGGGTATGTCTACTTAGACGGAAATCTACATTTTGCCATTACATGTAAGAGGTTAATGACTACCTCATCTCTGTACCCCACACATACAATTATATGTAAGGTCCCTCGGTCGAGCAGTGAATTTCAAACACAGATTCAACCACAAAGACCAGGGATGCATCGCAAGAAAGGGCACCTATTGGTAGAGGGGTCAAAATAAAAAAAAGCAGCCATTGAATATCCCTTTGAGGATGGTGAAGTTACTAATTACCCTTTGGATGGTGTATCAATACACCCAGTCATTATAAAGATATGAGCGTCCTTCCTAACTCAGTTGCCGATAGGTCAATGGTGACTTTAAAACAGTTAAAGAGTTTAATGGCTGTGATAGGAGAAAACTGAGGTTCGATCAACAACAATACTAACGTAATTGTGAAAAGAAGGACCCCTGGACAGAATACCACTTTGTAGCAAGGCTCTAAAGTAATACTGCAAAAAAATGTGGCAAAGCAATTAGCTTTTTGTCCTGAATACAAAGAGTTATTTTGGGGGCAAATCCAATAAAACACATTACTGAGTACCACTCCATATTTTCAAGCATAGTGGTGGCTTGTTATGGGTATGTTTGTAATCTTTAAGGACTGGGGAGTTTGTCAGGATAAAAAATAAACCGAATAGAGCTAAGCACATGCAAAATCCTACTAAGCACAGGCAAAAACCTGGTTCAGTCTGCTTTCCACCTGACACTGGGAGATGAACAATGACTTACAGTTTTGGCTTAAATCTGCATAAAAATCTATGGCAAGACTTTAAAATGGTTGTCTAGCAATGATCAATAACCAACTTGACAGAGCTTGAAGAATTTTCAAAATAATAATGGGCAGATATTGCACAGTCCAGGTGTGCAAAGCTCTTAGAAATTTACCCAGAAAGACTCTCAGCTGTAATCGCTGCCAAAGGTGTTTCTAACATGTATTGACTCAGGGGTGTGAATACATGTAAACGAGCTATTTCTGTATTTCCTTTTCAATCAATTTGTAGAAATGTCGAAAAACATGTTTTCACTTTGTCATTATGGGGTGTTGTGTGTAGATGGGTGAGAAAAAGCATATATTTAATCCATTTTGAATTTATGCTGTAACACAACAACATGTGAAATAAGTCAAGTGGTATGAATACATTCTGAAGGCACTGTATAATGCTTGCAGTATTATTAGCACGATTACAGGTCCCAAAAACAGATTTCAACTCAATTTGTTTAATATGCTTGGTGACTACTATAGTAAGCCTATGCCAAGTGTAAACATTGTTATATGACAGAAGAAATGGCATTGCATTCCTAAAACAAAAAATCTAAGGTTGTCCTTTTGTCCATTGCATATTCAACGTGTGTGAAAATTTTATTTTTGTGCCATTAGAAACACTGGGATCAATGTAAATTCCATTAAAGATGTGTTTCTGACTTAGCCTACTTCAGATTCAGCCAACATCACAGAGGCAGGGCCTTTCCTCCATCTTAGAAAAGCTCTTGGGGACAACAGCGGGAAAAAACATGCCAAGCAAGGTCAGTGCTAGCCCTCCACCCCTCCTGGCAGGAACTGCCGAGCACAAACTGCCTGTATGTGGGGGTCTGCCCATTAGAAACAGGAAGTACAAAGTGCAAACCAGCAATAACGCCCCACCCACCCCTCACACCAGGAAGACAGCAGAATCCAGAAGATGGACTACTGAACTCCCTTGTTGTTTTTTAAAGACTGATTTAGACTGGTCTATGTATTACAGCTTCACTGATACTCTTATGATTAAGACTTTTCCAATGCAGGCCCTGGGTCAGTTGTTAAAGGGAGGAATGGGGGGTCATCAAAACATTTTGGAGGTGAAAAGGTACACTTTGTACAGGTTGGAAGATGGAGATCTGAAAATGCATTGATATGTAGCCAAAGTTCTTGAAAGTGTATCCAGCATCTACACTCATTTGACATTAAATCATCCCCTAGTAGATTATGTATGTATTTACTTCCACCTTTCCATTCACGTCTAGGGACTCTATGCATTTGCTGCTATCTTGCTTCCTCCACTCTGTCAACCTGATGACATGAAGACAAACTGAAGCTCACAGATCTGAACCATTAAACGCACAACATGCATTTTCACAGCAGATAAGACATATTTACTACGCTTCTGGCACAATGACTACACCCAGGCAATTTCAGCTTAAAGTAAACACATCCATCACATTTTAAATAATTTAATAAGTGTGTAATGCGCATCAGGGGATGTTGTAACTTCTCAAAGGATATGTTCTGTGTTGGACTGTGACGTTATGCCTTTCATAGACTCCTGGTATGTCTGCACCCTAACAAAGGCCATTGTGTTCTAGAACTGTTGCTTGTATAAAATAACTTATGTAAATCAAATTTTATTTGTCACATGCGCCAAATAAAACAAGTGTAGACGGTACAGGGAAATGCTTACTTACAAGCCCTTAACCAACAACGCTTCAAGAAGTTTTAATGGGAAAAAAAAGTGTTAAGTAAAAAATGTAAAAATAAAAGTAGAAAATAATTAAACAGCAGCAGTAAAATAACAATAGTGAGGCTATATACAGGGGGTACCGGTACAGAGTCAATGTGCGGCGGCACCGGTTAATCAAGGTAATTGAGGTAATATGTATATGTAGGTAGAGTTAAAGTGACTATGCATAGATAATAAACAGAGAGTAGCAGCAGTGTAAAAGAGGGGTCTGGGTAGCCATTTGAATATCTGTTCTGTAGTCTTATGGCTTGGTGGTAGAAGCTGTTAAGAAGCTTTTTGACCTAGACTTGGCGCTCCAGTACTGCTTGCCATGCGGTAGCAGAGAGAACAGTCTATGACTAGGGTGGCTGGAGTCTTTGACAATTTTTACGGCCTTCCTCTGATACCGCCTGGTATAGAGGTCCTGGATGGCAGGAAACTTGGCCCCAGTGATGTACTGGGCCGTTCGCACTAGCCTCTGTAGTGCCTTGCGGCCGGAGGCTGAGCAGTTGCCATACCAGGCAGTGATGCAACCAGTCAGGATGCTCTCCATGGTGCAGCTGTAGAATCTTTTGAGGATCTGAGGACCAATGCCAAATCTTTTCAGTCTCCTGAGGGGGAATAGGCTTTGTTGTGCAGGGACAGGTTGAAAGTGTCAGTGAAGACACTTGCCAGTTGGTCAGCGCATGCTCGGAGTACACGTCCTGGTAATCCGTCTGGCCCTGCGGCCTTGTGTTTAAAGGTCTTACTCACATCGGCTACATACAGCGTGATCACACAGTCGTCCGGAGCAGCTGATGCTCTCATGCATGCTTCAGTGTTACTACGTAGCGAGCATAGAAGTAACGAGCATAGAAGTAATTTCGCTCATCTGGTAGGTTCCTGTCTCTGCGCAGCTCGCGGCTGTGCTTCCCTTTGTAGTGTGTAATAGTTTGCAAGCCCTGCCACATCCGACGAGCGTCGGAGTCAGTGTAGTATGATTAAATCTTAGTCCTGTATTGATGCTTTGTCTGTTTGATGGTTCGTCGGAGGGCAATAATCCTTGTATTTTTACCTCCCACTATATAAGGGCCATTTTACTCTTGGACTTCTTCCCTGTGAAATCAGAGATAGATCTCCCTCACAGCTGCTTGATTAAAGATGTTTATGTTATACAATTAAATAGTCTCTGCCTAAATCTTTGGTTAGAGTTTTCCACAATACTGCTTTAATACGCAATTGTTGATGGAGGGAGTACATTTCCTAATTTATTCAGACGCACTTGGCAAGCTACAAGATTTATATTATAGCAAGGAGATTCACACACACGCAAATGCACCCACGTGCACAAGCCAGTCGACACGGTGTTTTTCTTGAGTGCGTATATGGATAGTATAATCATGTTCTGAATAACATAGATAAATCACAGGAGCCTCAATCAAACCACTAAGGCGGAGAGAGTAATGAATCACTCACAGCGCAATAACAATCTGGGTAGTGTCCCTCTATCCCCTGACAGCACCGCTCACTGCCCTCCATGGAAGACAATAGTGACACATCATCATTACTACTATCACCACTGTAGACTTAGCATACTCTAAATGTACAGTATGGCAATGGGACTCATGTTAGAATAACCTTTCCCCCACAAAATACAATCTATATAAAATGAATGGACACAAATGCTAATGTTGTGTTTCATTGACTTTAAAATTGTACATTTCAGTGCAAGGAAGATAATGCCATAAACTGATGTAAGGTTCTAGTGAGAGTCCCCACGCTCACTAACAAAGAGAGGCTGCTGCCTACATACAGACTTGAAATCATTGGCCACTTTAATAAATGGATCACTAGTCACTTTAATAATGCCACTTTAATAATGTTTACATATCTTGCATTCCTCATCTCATATGTATATACTGTATTTTATACCATCTATTGCATCTTGCCTATGTCGCTCGGTCATCACTCATCCATTACTTAGATTTGTGTGTATTAGGTAGTTGTTGTGGAATTGTTAGATTACTGTTAGACATTATTGCACTGTCGGAACTAAACTCAGCAAAAAAAGAAACGGCCCTTTTTCAGGACCCTGTTTTTCAAAGATAAATCATAAAAATCCAAATAACTTCACAGATCTTCATTGTAAAGGGTTTAAACACCGTTTCCCATGCTTGTTCAATTAACCATAAACAATGAATGAACATGCACCTGTGGAATGGTCATTAAGACACTAACAGCTTACATACGGTAGGCAATTAAGGTCACAGTTATGAAAACCTAGGACACTAAAGAGGCCTTTCCACTGACTCTGAAAAACACCAAAAGAAAGATGCCCAGGGTCCCTGCTCATCTGCGTGAAAGTGCCTTAGGCATGCTGCAAGGAGGCATGAGAACTGCAGATGTGGCCAGCGCAACAAATTGCAATGTCCGTACTGTGGATGCCTAAGACAGCGATACGGTGAGACTAGGCAGACAGCTGATCGTCCTCGCAGTGGCAGACCACGTGTAACAACATCTGCACAGGATCGGTACATCCGAACATCACACCCGCGGGACAGGTACAGGATGGCAACAACAACTGCCCGGGTAACACCAGGAACGCACAATCCCTCCATCTGTGCTCAGACTGTCTGCAATAGGCTGAGAGAGACTGGACTGAGGGCTTGTAGGCCTGTTGTAAGGCAGGTCCTCACCAGACATCACCGGCAACAACGTCACCTATGGGCACAAACCCACCGTCGCTGGACTAGACAGAACTGGCAAAAAGTGCTCTTCACTGACGAGTCGCGGTTTTGTCACACCAGGGGAGATGGTCGGATTCACGTTTATTGTCGAAGGAATGAACGTTACACCGAGGCCTGTACTCTGGAGCGGGATCGATTTGGAGGTGGGGGGTTCATCATGGTCTGGGGTGGTGTGTCACAGCATCATCGGGCTGAGCTTGTTGTCAATGCAGGCTATCTCAATGCTGTGCGTTACAGGGAAGACATCCTCCTCCCTCATGTGGTACCCTTCCTGCAGGCTCATCCTGAGACGACCCTCCAACATGACAATGCCACCAGCCATACTGCTCGTTCTGTGCGTGATTTCCTGCAAGACAGGAATGTTAGTGTTCTGCCATGGCCAGCGAAGAGCCCAGATCGCAATCCCATTGAGCACGTCTGGGACCTGTTGGAACGGAGGGTGAGGGCTAGGGCCATTCCCCCCAGAAATGTCCGGGAACTTGCAGGTGCCTTGGTGGAAGAGTGGGGTAACATCTCACAGCAAGAACTGGCAAATCTGGTGCAGTCTATGAGGAGGAGATGCACTTCAGTACTTAATGCAACTGGTGGCCACAATATATACTGACTTTACTTTTGATTTTGACCCCCCCCTTTGTTCAGGGACACATTATTTAATTTCTGTTAGTCACATGTCTGTGGAACTTGTTCAGTTTATGTCGCAGTTGTTGAATCTTGTTATGTTCATACAATTATTTACACATGTTAAGTTTGCTGAAAATAAATGCAGTTGACAGTGAGAGGACGTTTCTTTTTTTGCTGAGTATATAAGCACAAGCATTTCGCTACACTCGCAATAACATCTGCTAACCATGTGTATGTGACAAATGAAATGTGATTTGATTTGATTTGACCACAGACTGACTATCCCATGATGATTGAGTGTTGGGCTAGGATTCCTCTGGTCACTACAGTCCCTCCCTGGTTACAACAGTAACTGTACTATGATGGATAACAGAAAGTTCGAACAGGTCAAAGGAGAACCTGTGACATTCAGAATGTTCTTGAAAAGAGAGAATTGACAGATGACGTGGTGTTCTCACTTCCTCAAAACGCCTCAAGTATCCTCATCTCGAGAGGAATCTCACACGAGAGGGCAGGTATGGATACCGGAGGAGTGTTTTTCACTGTAATGTGTAGCTAGGCTATCACTGCCTTATGTAAGCTGTAGCCTATCATGTGGCATGTTATTACACTAATATGAGATAATTTATCTTCTATTATGAAGACATCTGCTCATTTCTTCAATTAGGCTACACAAGGTATCTTATCACAGTTGTATTGACCATCAGGACTTGATTAGGAAAATCCTGAATGATGGTGCCACTTTGATCAATATCCATAGGAATCAGATAACTTCTTCAACAGATACGAAGACGATGACGGATTCTTTATAAAACCCAGACAAAAAAAGACCATGACTCTCAAGAAATGCAGTTCATAGAATAGTCCTTTGGAGGAAGGATTATTGACATAAATTTCACATTTATATCTAAAAGCATAATTGAGAAATGATTTTTAAATATTTATTACATTTTGGCCTTACCCAGGTCTCCTTTAAGACTTGACAGGGTTTCATCCGTAGGTGCTACAAAGCAAACAGTGGTGTCAATCAATCACTCCTAAAAGATTAAGAATTTGTTATAAAAAACTACTCATTTTGTGTGATTTTTTTTTCTTCAACATAATGTGGGATCAACTGATGCTCAGGTTATCTGGGACACTTTCAAAAGTGTGTTCAGACACCAATCAGTGAAGTGGTCATCATGGGAGGGTATATGTTAGGAGGGAAAATGAATTAACTGAGGATATAAATGACTTAAATAAACAAATTGATGCAGTAATAGAACCTCCGATTGAAATACTTATTCTGATCAAGAGTAGACAACATGAGCTTGAGAGCCTTTATGCAGAAAGGGTTAATGGTATTATTTACAGATCAAAAGCAGCTTGGATGGAAAAAGTGGAAAAGTGTTACAAGCTTTTTTTGTAGGTTGAACCAAAGGAATCAACATAAGAAAACTGTCACAAAACTGCTTTCCTCTGAAGGGCTTAATTTATTATCACCCAACCAGATATTACAGGAGAAAGTACAATATTTCAGTCACATTTTTTCTTTCAAGGAGCAGCTAACCCCATTAATAGAACTTGACCGTAACTCTTCCCTGAAGACGATGGGAACCAGTTAATAGAAATACAAAAAGCATCCTGTGAGGGGTTGATTGCTGACGATGAACTACTAATGTAAATTAACTCTTTCAAAACTGGTAAATCTCCTGGCTTGTAAAGGTACACTAATTGAGGTGTACAGGGTCTTTTTTTTACAGAATTCAAAGAACCTTTGCCCACCTGCTTAAATGTTTCCTTTGAACAGGGAGAATTATCAACAACCCAAAGAGAGAGACTGATTACATTACTATTGAAGCAGGAGGCAAATGGCCAGTAAAAAATCCCTGAACACCTCAAAAACTAGAGACCCGTAGTGTGCTGTGACACCCATATTGTATTAAATCATTGGAATAAAGAAAGTAATAAGCAAAATGACTCAGTGAGCAATGTGGCTTTCTTGAGGGTCACTACATTGGTAACAATATTCTTTATTTTCTGGAAACTATGGAACATTATGTAAAAGAAGAAAAGATAGGTTTGGTGTTCATTGCAGATTTTTAGAAGGATTTTGATAAGATAAGATGGGATTTAATTCATAGATGCCTTCAGTATTAAAATGTTGTTAAGTTGCTTATTCAGTGGTTTAAATGTTATATCAGAAAGCAGAGAGTAAAGTAGGGAATAATGGGTATTTATCTGAGAACTATTTAGAGAGGTCTGACACGGGGATCCAGTTTCGCCTAATTTTTTCTTATTGGCTATTGAGATGCTGGCCATCAGAATCAGGAACAATTCCAATATACTAGGTCTGAGTATCAATGGTCTTGAAACCAATATGTCCTTATCCAGAGGATACAACATTTCCCATTCAGCTTATAAAGTCTTAAACCAAATGATGAGATATTGACCATTTTTCGAGTGGGTTCCTTAAAAAAAAGTCCAACTATCTTTTGCCATGTTGCGTACTAATTAAGTGGAGAAATGGGCCAGTGGACATGCTTGGCATACACAAGAATGAAGGATCTTGTAAAGGAGAACTTTGATTTGAAACTAGCCAAAATTGGCAAAATACTATTGCCGTGGAATGTAAAGCTTTGTCTTTATATGGCAGAGTGACATTGATAAACACCTTCATTGTCTCTCAGTTTATCTATCTTTTCCTGTCACTTCCATCCCCAGATTAGGTTTTCTTTAATCAGTTTGAAGCCAAGATCATTCCGTTTATATGGAATAGTAAACCAGAAAAGGTCAAACGGAAATATATTTATATTACGTATGACAATGGAGGGCTGTACTTAAAGAATATTGAAGCCTTAAATCAATTTCTGAAAGCCTCATGGATTCAAAAGCTATTTGTAAATATGAGTTGGATCTCATGTAAAATCTGAGAAAAGACAAATCCACGTTTCAATTCCAAAATATTAATTTTTATACAAATTAAGTCTTTGCACTTTACTTGGTTCCTGAAGGATTTCTTAATGGACATTCCCTTTGTGCTGTTTTTGTTGTGTGGAAGTGGAGGATTTGTTACATATTTTTTGGCATTGCCATGTAGTTGCTAACTTTTGGGCAAAAGTACAAGAGTGGTTACTTCCTGTTTTACAAGATTTTGTTATCTCTCAACAAATAGTTAAATTGGGTGACTTAAGGGACAGATGCAACAAGATATACAATCTCTTGACTCTGCTGGGGAAGGTTCTCACTTTTAAAAATCAGAAAACAATTATGTTAGTATTGGATTATTTCAATATAAAAGTAAAACACTATTATACACTAGAAGGTTTGAATGTGGGAGGTCCCAAGATTTGACTGATAAGTGCGACCAAATAACATGTCAAGAGGGATGGGCCTGATTTCATATACAAAGGGAAGGTGCTCCAGTCTTATGACAATTCTAGTTGTTTTTGTTTTTGTTTCTTGAGGTGCATTTATTGTTTTATTTGGTTGTATGTAATTCCTGTTTATGTCCTTTTGTAGCTTGTTAGGGTAATTGCTTGTTTGTTTGTTTTTTGTGTGTCCACCACATCACATCAAGGTAGTGGGCTGAATAGGGGGGGGGGGGGGGGGGGGTTGTTGGTGGTAGTCTGGGGGACCATGAACCTTTAGCTCCCACTTCCCTATTGTGCCATTGTAAAAAAATGTGTCCCACAAATGTGTGGGGTGGAGGTGCGGAAAAAAATAAGGGGGGGAAAGTGTCATTGCCGCTTGATCGGTAATATGAACAGTATTTTGATTGCAATATTTTTTACATTAATTTCTGAATTTTGAACAAAATAATCATGAATATTGAAAATATCAAAACAATTATCTGGGAAATGTTTCATATAATTGTGGAACATTATATACTCTCTCGGCAAATCAGAGTTCCTGAGTGGGATCTCTGCTACTATTGGAGTTATGATCCAATTTGAAGCGTTACCAACTGAGAGAATGTGTCAATTAATTCAAAATGGTCGCCCTCTACTGGTGATTTGCAGGATGTGCAATAATAGAAGTAAAAGGAGGACTGTGATCTGTTACAGTTGAAGTTGGAAGTTTACATACACTTAGGTTGGAGTCATTAACTCGTTTTTCAACCACTCCACAAATTTCTTGTTAACAAACTATAGTTTTGGCAAGTCGGTTAGGACATCTACATTGTGCATGACACAAGTAATTTTTTCAACAATTGTTTACAGACAGATTAATTCACTTATAACTCACTGTATCACAATTCCAGTGGGTCAGAAGTTTACATACACTAAGTTGACTGTGCCTTTAAACAGCTTGGAAAATTCCGGAAAATTATGTCATGGCTTTAGAAGCTTCTGATAGGCTAATTGACATCATTTGAGTCAATTGGAGGTGCACCTGTGGATGTAATTCAAGGCCTACCTTCAAACTCAGTGCCTCTTTGCTTGACATCATGGGAAAATCAAAAGAAATCAGCCAAGACCTCAGAAAAAATTTGTAAACCTCCACAAGTCTGGTTCATCCTTGGGAGTAATTTCCAAACGCCTGAAGGTACCACGTTCATCTGTACAAACAATTGTATGCAAGTATAAACACCATGGGACCACGCAGCCGTCATACCGCTCAGGAAGGAGACACGTTCTGTCTCCTAGAAATGAACGTACTTTGGTGCGAAAAGTGCAAATCAATCCCAGAACAACAGCAAAGGACCTTGTGAAGATAATGGAGGAAACAGGTACAAAGTATCTATATCCACAGTAAAACGAGTCATATATCGACATAACCTGAAAGGCCGCTCAGCAAGGAAGAAGCCACTGCTCCAAAACGGTTTGCAACTGCACATGGGGACAAAGATCGTATTTTTTTGAGAAATGTCCTCTGGTCTGATGAAACAAAAATAGAACTGTTTGGTCATAATGACCATCGTTATGTTTGGAGGAAAAAGGGGGAGGCTTGCAAGCCGAAGAAAACCATCCCAACCGTGAAGCACGGGGGTGGCAGCATCATGTTGTGGGGGTGCTTTGCTGCAGAAGGGACTGGTGCACTTCACAAAATAGATGGCATTATGAGGCAGGAAAATGTTGTGGATAAATTGAAGCAACATCTCAAGACATCAGTCAGGAAGTTAAAGCTTGGTTGCAAATGGGTCTTCCAAATGGACAATGACCCCAAGCATAGTTCTAAAGTTGTGGCAAAATGGCTTAAGGACAACAAAGTCAAGGTATTGTCGTGGCCATCACAAAGCCCTGACCTCAATCCTATAGAAAATTTGTGGGCAGAATTGAAAAGGCGTGTGCGAGCAAGGAGGCCTACAAACCTGACTCATTTACACTAGCTCTGTCAGGAGGAATGGGCCAAGATTTACCCAACTTGTTGTGGGAAGCTTGTAGAAGGCTACCTGTAATGTTTGACCCAAGTTAAACAATTTAAAGGCAATGCTACCAAATACTAATTGAGTGTATGTAAACGTCTGACCCACTGGGAATGTGATGAAAGAAATAAAAGCTGAAATAAATCATTCTCCCTACAATTATTCTGACATTTCACATTATTAAAATAAAGTGTTGATCCTAACTGACCTAAGACAGGGAATTTTTACTAGGATTAAATGTCAGGAATTGTGAACAACTGAGTTTAAATGTATTTGGCTAAGGTTTCCGTAAACATCCGTCTTCAGCTGTACTTGGCCTATTATGCCAATTTATCTGTATAAATCTGAGATCCCACTCTGGAACTTTGATATGCCCATAGAGTATATTATATTCCACAATATATTAAAACATTTGCCAAATCAAAAAAGATACGTTTTCAATATTCATGTTTATATTTTTCAATATTTTTCAATATTCATAAATATTTTATTGAGATCAAAATACTCCTCATATTACAGAGCAAGTGCTAAAGCTTCATGCCACCAATTTTTGCGTTGTAACATCTCCAGATAAAACATTATGGAGTCTTAAAGGTATTCTACGGAACTTTAGCGACTACTAAGTATTGGGCTGGAAGTGTCCAATATGTACTGTAGTTAATACATGCATAATCTATGAGCAAAATTACTGTTTTACATCAATTGGCCACAAAATACCTAGTTTGAAAGCGACTGTTTTTCTGGAAGGTGTGCTGCGCCATTTTCCATGCATCTTCCCCCACATGGCTGGCCTCTAGCAATTTGAGTTCTAGCCAATGAGCTTCAGCCCCCCGCCATTTGAGTGACAGCTAGCAAGATACACACACAGCAGAACGAGAGAGCAATGATGTGGTGCACATATCTGCACATATGTGACGTAGTATGCAATTCTTAGCGACCACTTTTGGCTTGTGAGTGCTACTTTCCGAACTACTGGCTAAAAAGTATACAAAGTACTGGGGAATCACTCCAATGTCAAAAACCTTCCACCAATGATATCCCAATAAGAGATCAAATTGCATATTCCACATGGAACTTTTTCATGTTTTCAAATGAGATTCTTCCACGTTGATTAAGCTCTTTTGATAGAATTCTGATCGGATTGCTCTGTTGTCTGCCTTGTTGACATCATTGATGAGAGAGAGACAAAGAGAGGGAGTTTATAATAATGTCAGTTAGTCAGCTATGAAGGACATCTCTGGGTTAACATGATTATTAGTCATCAGATGTCGGAGGCTGTCACATGGAACAAAAATCTCATTATGAAAAAAAAACTTGAATGTTCTCTTCAGATAGAACCCAGAGAGCACTTTATATTGCATGAATACACAATATATATGATTTGCATACACAAGCACAGAGAGACTCACACACCAAGCTGATGTTTTTAACAAATCCCAGAATTATATCTGCATCAAACTGCAGGGAGCTCCATGATGTAATTGCATACATTAGGCAGATTTTGGTGACCTCCACGGAAGGTAATGGTTGCAAATGTGCTTTAATGTGGGTGGGTGGGGGTGGGCAGATTAATGACATTAATGTGCTCCCAGGCATGTCTCTTAAAATACGTTGAGGCACATCTAAGGTTTATTAATCATTCTGTGATGAGATTAACCTCCCAGTGTCATTAGTGTAATCTGGGTAGACTTTATCACTTAGATAGGCCTACTGGTGAGAAGCAGAGGAGTAGAGACTGAAAGTCATATCCAATGGAGTCATATCATGTGTCTCTCTACACCCACCCTGCTATAGCATTATCTTAAAAGTAGGGTAAATCTACAGGCTATGCCTAGTATGTAAAACACAAACATTACTCCAAGTTAAGTTTATAAAGTGGCAAGAAAAAGTATGTGAACCCTTTGGAATTACATGGATTTCTGCATAATTTGGTCATCAAAATGTATCTGATCTTAATCTACGTCACAACAATAGAAAAACATAGTGTGCTAATAACACACAAATTAATGTATTTTTCTTGTCTATATTGAATACATCATTTAAACATTCACAGTTTAGGTTGGAAGAAGTATGTGAACCCCTAGGCTAATGACTTCTCCAAAAGCTAATTGGAGTCATGAGTCAGCTAACCTGGAGTCCAATCAATGAGACGAGATTGGAGATGTTGGTTAGAGCTGCCTTGCCCTATATAAAACACAAAAAAATGTAGTTTGCTATTCACATGAAGCATTGCCTGATGTGAACCATGCCTCGAACAAAATAAATCTCAGAAGACCTAAGATTAAGAATTGTTGACTTGCATAAAGCTGGAAAGGGTTACAAAAGTATCTCTAAAAGCCTTGATGTTCATCAGTCCACGGTAAGACAAATTATTTATAAATTGAGAAAGTTCAGCACTGTTTCTACTCTCCCTAGGAGTGGCCATCCAGCAAAGATGACTGCAAGAGCACAGCGCAGAACTCTCAATGAGGTTAAGAAGAATCCTAAAGTGTCAGCTAAAGAAATCTCTGGAACATGCTAACATCTTTGTTGACGAGTCTACGATACGTAAAACACAAAACAAGAATGGTGTTCATGTGAGGACACCATGGAAGAAGCCACTGCTGTCCAAAAAAAACATTGCTGAATGTCTGAAGTTTGCAAAAGTGCACTTGGATATTCCACAGCGCTACTGGCAAAATATTCTATGGACAGATGAAACTACAGGTGAGTTGTTTTGAATGAACACACAACACTATGTGTGGAGAAAAAAAGACACAGCACACCTACATCAAAACCTCATCCCAACTGTAAAGTATGGTGGAGGGAGCATCATGGTTTTGGGCTGCTTTGATGCCTCAGGGCCTGGGCAGCTTGCTATCATCAACGGAAAAATGAATTCCCATGTATATCAAGACATTTTGCAGGAGAATATCAGGCTATCTGTCCGCCAATTGAAACTCAACAGAAGTTGGGTGATGCAACAGGACAACGATCCAAAACACAGAAGTAAATCGACAACAGAATGGCTTCAACAGAAGAAAATACACCTTCTGTAGTGGCCCAGTCAGAGTCCTGACCACAACCCGATTGAGATGCTGTGGCCTGACCTCAATAGAGCACGTCACACCAGACATCCCAAGAATATTGCTGAACTGAAACAGTTTTGTAAAGAGGAATGGTCCAAAATGATTGTGCAGATCTGATCCACAACTACAGAAAACGTTTGGTTGAGGTTATTGCTGCCAAAGGAGGGTCAACCAGTTATTAAATCCAAGGGTTCACATACTTTTCCCACCCTGCACTGTGAATTTTTACACGTTGTGTTCAATAAAGACATGAAAACGTATAATTGTTTGTGTGTTATTAGTTTAAGCAGACTGTGTTTGTCTATTGTTGTGATCAAGATGAAGATCAGATCAAATTTGATGACCAATTTATGCAGAAATCCAGGTATTTCCAAAGGGTTTACATACTTTTTCTTGCCACTGTATATTCTTAATTCCATTTCTTTACTTAGATTTGTGTTATTAGGTATTTGTTGTGAAATTGTTAGTTATTACTTAATAGATATTGCTGCACTGTCGGAACTAGAAGCACAAGCATTTCGCTACACCCGCAATAACATCTGCTAAACGTGTATGTGACCAATACAATTTGATTTGATTTGACACATGCTGAGCACTTGTTGGCTGCTTTTCCTTCACTCTGCGGTTCAACTCATCCCAAACCATCTCAATTGGGTTGAGGTCGGGTGATTGTGGAGGCCAGGTCATCTGATGCAGCACTCCATCACTCTGCTTCTTGGTCATATAGCCCTTACACAGCCTGGAGGTGTGTTCTGGGTCATTTTCCTGTTGAAAAACAAATGATTGTCCCACTAAGCGCAAACCAGATGGGATGGGGTATTGCTACAGAATGCTGTGGTAGACAAGCTGGTTAAGTGTGCCTTGAATTCTAAATAAATCACAGACAGTGTCACCAGCATAGCACCCCCACACCATCACACCACATCCTCCATGCTTCACGGTGGGAACCACACATGCAGAGATCATCCGTTCACCATGTCTGCATCTCACAAAGATGTGGCGGTTGGAACCAAAAATCGCAAATTTGGACTCATCAGACAAAAGGACAGATTTCCACCGGTCTAATGTCCATTGCTCGTGTTTCTTGGCCCAAGTGAGTCTTTTCTTTGCAGCAATTTGACCATGAAGGCCTGATTCACACAGTCTCCTCTAAACAGTTGATGTTGAGATGTGTCTGTTACTTGAACTCTGTGAAGCATTTATTTGGGCTGCAATTTCTGAGGTTGGTAACTCTAATAAACGTATCCTCTGCAGCAGAGGTAACTCTGGCTCGTCCATTCCTGTGGCGATCCTCATGAGAGCCAGTTTCATCATAGCGCCTGATGGTTTTTGTGACTGCACTCCAGTAAATTTTCCGTATTGACTGACCTTCATGTCTTAAAGTAATGATGGACTGTTGTTTCTCTTTGCTTATTTGAGCTGTTCTTGCCATAATATGGACTTGGTCTTTTTCCAAATGGGGCTATCTTCTGTATACCATCCCTACCTTATCACATCACAACTGATTGGTTCAAACGCATTAAAAAGGAAAGAAATTCCACAAATTTACTTTTCAGAAGGCACACCTGTTAATTGAAATGCATTCCAGGTGACTACCTCATGAAGTTGGTTGAGAGAATGCCAAGCGTGTGCGAAGCTGTCAAGGCAAAAGGTGGCTACTTTGAAGAATCTTAAATATAAATTACATTTTGATTTGTTTAACACTTTTTTGGTAACTACATGATTCCATATGTGTTGTTTCATAGTTTTGATGTCTTCACTATTATTCTACAATGTAGAACATATTAAAAATAAAGAAAAACTATTGAATTAGGTGTGTCCAAACTTTTGACTGGTACTGTATATCATTTTATTTTGTGGATTTTGGAAATTCTCCCAAGACCCCATTTTCTTATCAGGCGAAACCACATGGGGCCGTGAACCCTAGTTTGGGAACCACTGGTGTAAATAGATAGCCCTACATCTAAAAAAATAACACCCAAGAGAAGAGTGATGTAAATATATGCCAAGGCAGTCCTGAATAATTGATTGTGCTGCAGATTGCATCCAGGCCAATAAGGACAACTGACATTAATTGCCACTCTCAAGGACTATTTCTTCTTGAACAGAAATGTACTTCAGACAGGCTATTTTCCCATCCCGTCTGAGACTGTTAACTGGTTTTATGGGTAATTGCTAATCTTAAAGAGCTGTTCCCTCAGAAGTGTAATTATCAAGTAATTACCAATGAGTCACATTCACCTTCTTTGCCATTATTAAACCACCATCCATCCAACACGTGGAACCAAATAAAACGTAGTTACAAAAGAACCACAATTAGAAGTAAAACGTTACATAGACCATGTGAAAGAGAACGGCAAGCAGGGTACCTGAAATACACTGCATGTTTGCTTTTTGTGTACTCGGCCTACCCTTATTCAATATGTTTGACCCTCCACGAGTTTATCTCTGTCATTTCATAGTATATACTACCACCTACTGGTATCATTGTGAATAAAGGCTTTCCCAAGGGGTTCTAGTCTAGATCTCGGTTTCCAAATCTCGGTCTTGGGCGCCCCCTCCACCCTTGGTGAACTTTTTAGTTTTACACAGATGAAAGGCCTACTATTGGTTTCTCGATACTGATGACCAGACTTTACATAACAGGTTAGGAGAACTAACGTAGTAGGTTTGAATAATTAAAGTAGCAGGCTAGGAGAATTAACGTTGAACGTAGGTTAATGTTAGTTTAAGGGTTAGGCTCAGCTAAAATGCTACAGTTGTCCCTGACGCAATTCGAACGTGCACGTTTTGGTCCGTACTCTATATTCTAGCCAGTAGACACAAACGTGTCAGCAGTGGTGGAAAAAGTACCCAAATTTCATACTTGAGTAAAAGTAAAGATACCTTAAAAGAAAATTACTCAAAGTAAAAGTGAAAGTCACCCAGTAAAATACTACTTGAGTAATAGTCTAAACGTAGTTGGTTTTAAATGTAACGTTACTTAAACCAAAAAGTATAAATCATTTAGAATTTCTTATATTAAGCAAACCAGACGACACGATTTTTTTTATTTTAATTGACGGATAGCCAGGGGCACAGTTCAACACTCAGACATAATTTACAAACAAAGCATTCGTGTTTAGTGAGTGCCAGATAAGAGGTAATAGGGATGACAAGGGATGTTCCCTTAATAAGTGTGCGAATTAGACCATTTTCGTGTCCTGCTAAGCATTCAAAATGTAACGAGTACTTTCTAACCGTAACCCTTACCCATTTTACATTTCTATGGGGTAAAGACGTCCCAAGGATTCTGAATAGCACGGACTGTGTGGTGATGTTTTTTCTGAACTGATGGACAGTGGTGTAAAGTTCTTAAGTAAAAATACTTTTAAGTACTACTTAAGTCGTTTTTTGGGGTATCTGTACTTTACTATTTATATTTTTGACAACGTTTACTTTTACTCCACTACATTCCTAAAGAAAATAATGTACTTTTTACTCCATACATTTTCCCTGACACCCAAAAGTAGGGTAGGGTAGGGGTTAATGTTAGAGGTTAAGAGTTTAAGGTTAGGGTTTATGGTAGGGACGTACCAAGGATCTCGGATTGCATTGTGCATACCACACCGGTGTCTGTGCAATGCATTGTGGGTAGCTATTTGTCTTCCTGGGCACGAAAATGGCGGATACAGACGAGCCGTAAGTAGCTGCAGAAGTAAACAAGCAAGACATAGCCGTTAACTGCCCGAACGATGCTTTCACATCCCATTAACTGGTTACCCGCTGAAAGCAAAGCATGAATGAACCTTCTTTTATTCTCTCTTTTTAGGGAGAAGAAAAGAAGGAGAGTAGTGGAGCTGACTGAGAAGTTAGTAATGAATTGCTAGAACTGGCAGCAGGTTTGAGAGGGTGAATAGAGCAGGGATTAAAACGCTGTCTCGAATAACTCAGACGGCAGCTAAATCCAAATAAATATATAGCTACGCTAGCTAGTTCTAACTAGCCTACAGTAAATAGTTCCTGTTGTTGTTGGTCTATAACATAGTATCCCTACAAATGGCTGCTTTGAAACCGATTCAATCATGGAATGATTCCGAGTGGCCCAGCTGTCTAAGGCACTGCATCTCAGTGCTAGAGGCGCTGAGACAGTTACTGTAGTGTAGGCTTGTTGGCTAGCTAGCTATCCACTTACTGTCTGTCAATAAGGTACTGTGCTTCTTCCATAGCATGGCACCCTAGGTGCAGCGATACACGTTTAAACCATCACAGAGTTATAAACAAAAAACATATGAGACAATAATATACAGTGGGGAGAACAAGTATTTGATACACTGCCGATTTTGCAGGTTTTCCTACTTACAAAGCATGTAGAGGTCTGTAATTTTCATCATAGGTACACTTCAACTGTGAGAGACGGAATCTAAAACAAAAATCCAGAAAATCACATTGTATGATTTTTAAATAATTAATTTGCATTTTATTGCATGACATAAGTATTTGATCACCTACCAACCAGTAAGAATTCCGGCTCTCACAGACCTGTTAGTTTTTCTTTAAGAAGCCCTCCTGTTCTCCACTCATTACCTGTATTAACTGCACCTGTTTGAACTCGTTACCTGTATAAAATACACCTGTCCACACACTCAATCAAACAGATTCCAACCTCTCCACAATGGCCAAGACCAGAGAGCTGTGTAAGGACATCAGGGATAAAATTGTAGACCTGCACAAGGCTGGGATGGGCTGCAGGACAATAGGCAAGCAGCTTGGTGAGAAGGAAACAACTGTTGGCGCAATTATTAGAAAATGGAAGAAGTTCAAGATGACGGTCAATCACCCTCGGTCTGGGGCTCCATGCAAGATCTCACCTCGTGGAGCATCAATGATCATGAGGAAGGTGAGGGATCAGCCCAGAACTACACGGCAGGACCTGGTCAATGACCTGAAGAGAGCTGGGACCACAGTCTCAAAGAAAACCATTAGTAACACACTACGCCGTCATGGATTAAAATCCTGCAGCGCACGCAAGGTCCCCCTGCTTAAGCCAGTGCATGTCCAGGCCTGTCTGAAGTTTGCCAATGACCATCTGGATGATCCAGAGGAGGAATGGGAGAAGGTCATGTGGTCTGATGAGACAAAAATAGAGCTTTTTGGTCTAACTCCACTCGCCGTGTTTGGAGGAAGAAGAAGTATGAGTACAACCCCAAGAACACCATCCCAACCGTGAAGCATGGAGGTGGAAACATCATTCTTTGGGGATGCTTTTCTGCAAAGGGGACAGGACGACTGCACCGTATTGAGGGGAGGATGGATGGGGCCATGTATCGCGAGATCTTGGCCAACAACCTCCTTCCCTCAGTAAGAGCATTGAAGATGGGTCGTGGCTGGGTCTTCCAGCATGACAACGACACGAAGTACACAGCCATGGCAACTAAGGAGTGGCTCCGTAAGAAGCATCTCAAGGTCCTGGAGTGGCCTAGCCAGTCTCCAGACCTGAACCCAATAGAAAATCTTTGGAGGGAGCTGAAACTCCGTATTGCCCAGCGACAGCCCCGAAACCTGAAGGATCTGGAGAAGATCTGTAGGGAGGAGTGGGCCAAAATCCCTGCTGCAGTGTGTGCAAACCTAGTCAAGAACTACAGGAAACGTATGATCTCTGTAATTGCAAACAAAGGTTTCTGTACCAAATATTAAGTTCTGCTTTTCTGATGTATCAAATACTTATGTCATGCAATAAAATGCAAATTAATTACTTAAAAATCATACAATGTGATTTTCTGGATTTTTGTTTTAGATTCCGTCTCTCATAGTTGAAGTGTACCTATGATAAAAATTACAGACCTCTACATGCTTTGTAAGTAGGAAAACCTGCAAAATCGGCAGTGTATCAAATACTTGTTCTCCCCACTGTATGTCATAAGGTTGCTGCTAGGTAATCATGACTGTACTTTCTACATATTATTGTTTATAAAATAACAATGTGCTTCTCTGCTATTTGCATGTCTGCTATAAACATGTATGGCAGCTGTTTCTAATTAATAAAACATTTATTAGATAATGAAGTTTTATATTCCTCAAATGTTTCCCCACTGACATATTTAGCTGGACTCCTGTCCTGTGTTCTCTCCAGGATGGTGGTGGATGGGGGCAGCAGAGACGGGGGCGAATGGGACGGACGATGGAACCACATCAATAGATTTCTGGAAAGACCAGGACCTTTCACTCACCCTGACTTTGAGCCGAGCACAGAGGTAATCATCACAGTGCATACTCAAAGTTTGTAAATAAAACAAGGAACAGCACTGAATGGGTTGCAAATAATTTCATACTTAAAGCCATGGTTCATGTCATATCAGAGCTCAGTTGCACATCTGAATACTTTTGATTGTGCTGTGATGTTCTCCTTTATTACTGTTGCTTATTTCCTTACAGTCGCTCCAGTTTTTGTTAGACACCTGCAAAATACTTGTTATTGGAGCAGGTGGCCTTGGATGTGAACTTCTCAAAGATCTGGTATGATTTCATCTCTTGAATGCACATGCTACTCTACAACATTCCCTTTGCAATGAGTGGCAATGTGAGAGATAGACCTGCACACACTGTTCTGCTAGTAACCGTCAGTTTGCGTATCATATCTTTCATGGAAATGTAGAATAGCCTATTTCTTGAGGAGAAAGATACCCAGTGTAGTCTTACTTAAGTAGTTTAATTAGGACACTTACAACAACATTGGTTCTGATAGATATTCACTCTGTCATTTTCCCATCTTTTGGGGATGCTGTGGACCAGGCCTTGTCAGGTTTTCGTCACATACACGTTGTTGACATGGATACCATTGACATTTCCAACCTCAACAGACAGTTCCTCTTTAGGTGAGATCATTTGCCTTTTACTTTTTTCTACTCACCCCTTGTCATTATTGGTGTTGTTGATTTTGCACATACAGTGCATTCGGGAAAGTATTCAGACCACTTGACTTTTTCCACATTTTGTTACGTTACAGCCTTATTCTAAAATATATATTTTTTAAATCCCTCATCAATCTACACACAATACCCTTTAATGACAAAGCGAAAACAGGTTTTTAGAAATGTTTTAAAAACGGAAAATACCTTATTTACATGAGTATTCAGACCCTTTGCAATGAGACTCGAAATTGAGCTCAGGTGCATCCTGTTTCCATTGCTTATCCTTAAGATGTTTCTACAACTTGATTGGAGTCCACATGTGGTAAGTTCAATTGATTGGACATGATTTGGTAAGGCAAACACCTGTCTATATAAGCAAATACCAAGCCATGAGGTCAAAGGAATTGTCCGTAGTGCTCAGAGGCAGGATTGTGTCAAGGCACAGATCTGAGGAAGGGTACCAAAACATTTCCGCAGCATTGAAGGTCCCCAAGAACACAGTGGCCTCTATCATTCTTAAATGGAAGAAGTTTGGAACTACCAAGACTCTTCCTAAAGCTGGCTGCCCGGCTAAACTGAGCAATCGGGGGAGAAGGGCCTTGGTTAGGGAGGTGACCAAGAACCTGATGGTAACTCTGAAAGAGCTCCAGAGTTCCTCTGTGGAGATGGGAGAACCTTTCAGGAGGGCAACCATATCTGTAGCACTCAATCAGTCCAGATGGAAGCCACTCCTCAGTAAAAAGGCACATGACAACCCGCTTGGAGTTTTCCAAAAGGCACCTAAAGGACTCTCAGACCATGAGAAACAACATTGGTACGCAAACTGGTCTGATGAAACCAAGATTGAACTCTTTGGCCTGAATGCCAAGCGTCATGTCTGGAGGAAACCTGGCACCAGCAGGTTTGGAAGCATGGTGGTGGTAGCAGCATCATGCTGTGGGGTTGTTTTTCAGCGACAGGGACTAGGAGACTAGTCAAGATCGAGGGAAAGATGAACGGAGCAAAGTACAGAGAGATCCTTGATGAAGAGCGCTGCTCCAGAGTGTTCAGGACCTCAGACTGGGGTGAAGGTTCACCTTCCAACAGGACAATGACCCTAAGCACACAGCCAAGACAACGCAGGAGTGGCTTCGGGACAAGTCTCTGAATGTCCTTGAGTGGCCCAGCCAGAGCCCGGACTTGAACCTGATCAAACATCTCTTGAGACCTGAAAATAGCTGTGCAGCGACACTCCCCATCCAACCTGACAGCTTGAGAGGATCTGCAGAGAAGAATGGAAGCCACTCCTGAAATACAGGTATGACAAGCTTGTAGCATCATAAACAAGATGACTCGAGAGGCTGCAATCGCTGCCTAAGGTGTGTCAACAAAGTACTAAGTAAAGGGTCTGAATACTTTTTGCTTTGTCATTGTGGGGTATTATGTGTAGATTGATGAGGGAAAAAAGATGTAATCAATTTTAGAATAGAATAAGGCTGTAACGTAACAAAATGTAGAAAAAGTCAAGGGGTCTGCATACTCTCTGAATGCACTGTACTTTTTCTAATGGATGGTATGTGTTTCTCTGAAGGCTGAAGGATGTGGGTCGGCCAAAGGCAGACATTGCAGCGGATTTTATCAATGGCCGCATTCCAGGATGCAACGTGGTCCCGTATCCTTTGGAGATGAAGGAAAATGGATGATTTGGGAGTTGATTTATAATAATACTAATAATATATAATACATTATTATTATTATAGCCCAGGTTAATAAAAAAAAAGTGTAATTGTCACATACACCCGGATAGCTGTTGTTTTACAGGATCAGCCATAGTAGTACTGTGCCCCTGGAGCAAATTTGGTTTAAGTGCCTTGCTCAAGGGCACATTGACAAATGTTTCACCTTTTCGGCTCGGGTATTCAAATCAGGGCCCTTTCAGTTACTGGCCCAACACTGTAACCGCTAGGCTACCTGCTGGCCTAATCTACTGATATCCTTATAAAATTGCACAGCCATTTCAAGAAAATACAAGACTTTGATGAGTCGTTTTACAGACGTAAGTCCTGGGATTCTTCTATCCTCGTCCTCTTCCAGATTACTCATTATGGGAAATATCAAATTAGCTGTATGTTTTGTTTCATTTGAAATAATTACTGCTTTGTCTCCCTCACACAGAATTCCACATAATAGTTTGTGGACTCGACTCCATAATCGCCCGGAGATGGATGAATGGCATGTTGGTATGTTATTACAAAATGTATTCTAAGTTAAATATAGATCAAGTCGAATGCAATCTAGTGCTCACTTGTTCGAGTACCCTTATGTCCTGCACAGATTTCCATGATCAATCTATAAAAAGCCAGTCCATAAAAAAACTGATTGTTAAACAGAGATCAGTGTGGTCTGCCTTTTTCACAATTTACCCTATGTGATTTTCCATTCCTCTCTAGCTGTCTCTGCTGGTTTATGAAGACGGGGTGCTGGACCCCAGCTCCATCATCCCGCTGATTGACGGGGGGACAGAGGGCTTCAAGGGAAACGCTCGGGTCATCTTTCCTGGCATGACTGCCTGTATCGACTGCACCCTGGAGCTCTACCCACCACAGGTGTGCTAGCTTTTGTTTTACGTACAGATGTATCAGGATGGCTATCCTTTTTATTCCGGGATCTAATGTGTTGCTTCCTCTAAATATATTTATTTTCTCAGATTAACTTCCCCATGTGTACGATAGCCTCCATGCCCCGGTTACCAGAACATTGTGTTGAGTATGTCCGCATGCTGCTGTGGCCTAAAGAGAAACCCTTCGGAGGTATGTAACCAACCAGCTTGTTAACATGCTTATTTGATCAGGTATTACTGTGCCTTCGATATCTCATAAATTATTTTTTGATTCAAATATTGTAATACTCCATAAGGAGTGACGGATTTATTTCAATGGTAGTACCAGCCATAGGTACAGTGGCAAGAAAAAATATGTGAACCCTTTGGAATTACCTGGATTTCTGTAT
The DNA here is from genome assembly GCF_045679555.1 of Salvelinus alpinus. Classification (NCBI taxonomy): domain Eukaryota; kingdom Metazoa; phylum Chordata; class Actinopteri; order Salmoniformes; family Salmonidae; genus Salvelinus; species Salvelinus alpinus. Next base: position 17,160,019 of record NC_092097.1, read on the forward strand.
AAATTGGTCATACAATTTGATCTGATCTTCATCTAAGTCACAACAATAGACAAACACAGTCTGCTTAAACTAATAGCACACAAACAATTATACGTTTTCATGTCTTTATTGAACACAACGTGTAAACATTCACAGTGCAGGGTGGGGAAAGTATGTGAAGCCTTGGATTTAATAACTGGTTGACCCTCCTTTGGCAGCAATAACCTCAACCAAACGTTTTCTGTAGTTGCGTATTAGACCTGCACAACGTTCAGAAGGAATTTTGGACCCTTCCTCTTTACAAAACTGTTTCAGTTCAGCAATATTCTTGGGATGTCTGGTGTGAACCGCTCTCGAGTTCATGCCACAGCATCTCAATCGGGTTGTGGTCAGGACTCTGACTGGGCCATTCCAGAAGGTGTATTTTCTTCTGTTGAAGCCATTCTGTTGTTGATTTACCTCTGTGTTTTGGGTTGTTGTCCTTTTGCATCACCCAACTTCTGTTGAGCTTCAATTGGCGGACAGATATAATTTTTTTAAAAAGGAAAAAAAATTACCTTTATTTAACTAGGCAAGTCAGTTAAGAACAAATTCTTATTTTCAATGACGGCCTGGATTAACTGCCTTGTTCAGGGGCAGAACGACAGAATTTTACCTTGTCAGCTCAGGGATTTGATCTTGCAACCTTTCGGTTACTAGTCCAACGCTCTAACCACTAAGCTACCTGCCTCCCCAGATAGCCTTACATTCTCCTGCAAAATGTCTTGATAAACATGGGAATTCATTTTCCCGTAGATGATACTGTAGCAAGCTGTCCAGGCCCTGAGGCAGCAAAGCAGCCCCAAACCATGATGCTCCCTCCACCATATTTTACAGTAGAGATGAGGTTTTGATGTTTGTGTGCTGTGCCTTTTTTTCTCCACACATAGTGTTGTGTGTTCCTTCCTTCCAATCAACTCAACTTTAGTTTCATCTGTCCACACAATATTTTGCCAGTAGCACTGTGGAACATTCAGGTGCTCTTTTGCAAACTTCAGATGTGCAGCAATGTTTTTTTTGGAGAGCAGTGGCTTCTTCCATGGTGTCCTCCCATGAACACCATTCTTGTTTTGTGTTTTACGTATCGTAAACTCGTCAACAGAGATGTTAGCATGTTCCAGAGATTTCTTTAGCTGACACTCTAGGATTCTTCTTAACCTCATTGAGAGTTCTGTGTTGTGCTCTTGCAGTCATCTTTGCTGGACGGCCACTCCTAGGGAGAGTAGCAACAGTGCTGAACTTTCTCCATTTATAGACTATTTGTCCTACCATGGACTGATGAACATCAAGGCCTTTATAGATACATTTGTAACCCTTTCCAGCTTTATGGAAGTCAACAATTCTTAATCTTAGGTCTTCTGAGATCTCTTTTGTTCGAGGCATGGTTCACATCAGGCAATGCTTCATGTGAATAACGAACTCACATTTTGTGAGTGTTTTTTATATCGCAGGGCAGCTCTAACCAACATCTCCAATCTCGTCTCATTGATTGGACTAGTTTATCGGAGTCCTGGCTCCAATTAGCTTTTGGAGAAGTCATTAGCCTAGGGGTTCAAATACATTTTCCAACCTACACGGTGAATGTTTAAATTATTTAAATTATGTAAATTATGTATGTGACTTAGAGGAAGATCAGATCACATTTTGATGACCAATTTATGTAGAAATCCAGGTAATTCCAAAGGGTTCACATACTTTTTTTGCAACTGTACATGAAGATCCCTTAACATTTCTATCCTGATTGTGTGTTGTATTGTCAGATGGTGTGGGGCTGGACGCAGATGACCCGGAGCACATCCAGTGGGTGTACCAGAAGTCTCAGGAGCGGGCAGCAGAGTTCAGCATCACAGGAGTCACCTACAGACTCACCCAGGGTGAGAACACACTGTTAAGTTCATGTTTTAAGTATCCCTATATTTCTGTTATTATGGGGCTATCACTCAGTCAAGAGTGCGCCTGTGCAGGGAGTCTTGTTGTTGATGGACCTAGCCTGGAGTGGAATGGCTACCTTGTAGTGTGTTCATATAGTATAGTAAATTTTGTTAAACTGGAACCTTGTCGTTGTGTCATTTCGAGTTAACATTGGTAGAAGATGATGGTTAATAACTACAATGTGCCACCTCGCTTCGACGAGAAGAGGTCGTACGAAATTTGGAAAAATTTACTTGGAATCTGGACACGGGTTACTAATCTGGACGTGAAAAAGCAAGCACTTGCGGTGGTATTATCGCTCGAGGGAAGAGCGAGAGATACAGCACTGGAAATATCCGTTGAGGATTTGAACAAGGATGACGGTATGGTGAATTTGATCAGAGCACTGGATTCTGTATTTCTTAAAGAGAAAGACCATGCCTACGAGGCATATTCAAACTTTGACAGTGTTACGAGAGATATTTCGGTTGCAATGACGGGACTACATCATTGATTTCGAACAGAGGTACAATAGGATGTGCAAATACGACATGGTTCTCCCGGATGCAGTGTTAGCTTTCAAGTTGCTAGATACTGCCTGTCTAGATGGTAGGGAGAAACAGTTGGCTTTGACTGCTTGTACTGTGCTGACTTTTGCATCAATGAAGTCGGCACTAAAAATAATTTTTGGTGATAAGACGTCTGTCGCGCCAATAACAGATGGAATGCAAGTGAGTGACGCAGCATATTACACTGAGCAGCAGAGAAAAGGCGCCAACAAGTCACGTTCTCAAGGCAGCCAGAAGAGGGCGCCATTTCCCAGTACAAATCCACTGGACAAATATGGAAGGAGATCAAAATATGCTATTTGTCAAAGCACTTACCATTTGGGTTACAGACTGTCCTCATAAAAATGAACAAGTTAAACTAACAGAGGAAAATGTAAACACAGATAGAGCAGTGTAACATTACACTGTTTTAAAATGAATCTGCTTCTGATACTGAGATTTTTATAGTTGAGTCCTTAGGATCTGCTGTGATTGATACTGCATGTACATGGACAGTGTGTGGTGCAAAATGGCTTGATAGCTATGTCAGTGAACTAAGTATGAAAGAAGTACAAAATATGATTGACACACCAAGCAACAGAGCTTTCAAATTTGGAGACGGGAGAATTGTCCATTCTACCAAGAGAGTTAAGATACCAGCAAAAATTGGTCAGACTAAGTGTCACATTGAAACAGAGGTGGTCCCTACAGATATCCCCTTACTATTAAGCAAAGCTTCCCTCAAGAAGGCAGGGGCTGTATTAGACATAAAAAATGACAAGGCAGGGATGTTTAAACAACCAGTGACTCTTGAACTTACTACCTCAGGCCACTATTGTGTAAACATTTTAGACAAAGACATCACACAGTCCATGCAAAAATGAGATTCTGACTGACACAGAGAACATGAACACAAAAGAAAAACACAAAGTATTGTTAAAGCTTCACAAACAGTTTGGACATGCTACAGTTGACAGACTTCAGAAGTTACTCAGTAGTTCAGGGAATAATGATGGTGAGAAGTACGAAACTGGAAACAAAGTGTACTACAAACGAGTTGACTGTCAAGTGGAAAGGACCGGGAGTAGTCATTGGTTAAGATGGTGTGGTGATATTTGTGAGGCACAGAGGCATCATTGTCAGGGTGCATCACTCAAGATTGCGGAAAGTAAATGATCAACAAGATAGAGGGGCTGTTGCTGAGAATCAGTCTCCTAATGAAAATGACAAAAAGGAAATAGTAACATGCTGACCAGACCAGACACGTCGCGTGCGCGAGCGTCTCAAAATAAATTTAGAAATACATGTTTTTCAATTATTGCACCCACACTGCTCACGCGCGCCAATGAGCATCTGCGACGCCAAGGGCTAAAATAGAAGTCGTTCCTATTTCTGATGCAGATCGCGCTGAAAGTCATCTCCTCATTGGTTTATAGAAGCAGGTACCCACGTGCCATCTCTTAATTGGTTATACCCACGTGGGTGATTGAAAGACGAACTGTTTTGCCGGTTGTCGTGGTAACACTATGACAGTTTAGATGTGATCACCATATAAGTTCAAAGATGAAAAAGCCTGGAAGGAGGAGAGATGACTAGAAACGATTCGGTTGGCCGTTTTATGTGTGGATTAATTGTCTGAGTAGAGGTCCTTGTGCATTTCAGGTAATATAACAACTCAATGTTTATATCCCAGGAGAAATTAGCTAGCAACAGCAAGCTAGCTAAATAGGACAAATTAACGTTAACTAGCAAGTGCAAGCTAGCTAGCTAAATTGCCATACATGTTTAATGCTTTTCGACCTGTCCCCAAATGAATGTCATTGGTTCAGAGTTTGTTTTGATACTTTAACCTGCGTGTCGTGATCGCGTTTGGTGTGGGGGGACAAAATACATTTATGCATGATGGCGCAGCCGGTTTGGGTTCTGTGTAACAGACACAAACCTACCAAATGTCGGATCCAATGATATGGACACTGAAACTGACACTGAAACTGACACAGGAAATGGAGCAGAGACCTTCAACCATGCCACAGGTAATACTGTTGAGCGTTCAAATGAGGAAAACATTCAACAACAGCCACATGTGTTAAGAGAACATGGTTGTTCCAATCTGAAAACTGGACAAACTGTTAAATACATGGACAGAGAAAGTGGTATTCCACATACAGCAACCGTCATTGGACGAGCAGGAAAAGCCAAAGGAAAACACCAGAACTGGTACAACTTGCAGTACTCTAAACCAGCTACACTTTCTGGTACAACAGGGTCAGCTGACCTGTCACTTGTAGATAATATCAGAATTGAACCAATGGAAAATCGAGAAAAACAGAATGACATTCAAAATAATTATGTACTTGAAACAAAGGACGTGTCATTTGACTCAGCTAAGCTAGATGAGCTCAGTAATTGGAGGAAAAAATTGAGTGTTTGAGGAAGTCAAAGACATTGGCTAAAAATGTGTCTCAACAAGGTGGGTGTGTACCCTTAAAGAATCCTTAACTGGAATAGTGCCTAAAGCTCGTCTAGTGGCTAGAGGTTTTGAAGAGCTGGCTGCTAAAGAACTCCCAAAAGACTCACCGACATGTGCCTCAGAGTCACTCAGATTGCTGATGTCAGTGATCTGCCAGAAAAAATGAAAACGTAATTCCATAAACATCAAATCTGCATTTTTGCAGGGAACAGAGCTGTCAAGGGACATTCACATCCGACCTTCGCCCGAAGCTAAAAGCGAAGGAACACTGTGGAAACTAAAAAATTGGTTGTTTGTACTGGCAAATGCATCACTCTACTGGTACAACAAAGTCAAGGCAACAATGCTGAATACAGGTGGAAAAATGTCACAAATGGATCCTGCAGTCTTCTATTGGCTTGATCAAGACTGCAATGTGACTGGAGTACTTGCCTGTCATGTTGATGACTTTATCTGGGGTGGCTCACAGACCTTTGCTCCAACTGTGATTCCATACCTCAAAGCTGTTTTCAAGGTCGGCCGTGAGGAGCATGATCATTTTTGTTATGTTGGCATAGAGTTTATTACAGTTGATGGAAAAATACTGATGCAACAGGAGAGCTATATCAAGAACCTTCAACCCATCCACATGGATTCTTCAAGAGCCGTACAAAGGAATTCCCCTCTATGTGGAATTGAAGCTGATCAATTGAGGTCAAAGATAGAACAAATTTTATGGGTTGCTAGACAGAGTAGACCTGATGTAATGTTTGATGGTTGCAACTTGGCATCTAACACAAAACACGCCACTGTACAAACCATTCATGAGGCGAACAAAGTTGTTCATAAACTGAAATCACAACAAGTGACTTTAAAGTTTCAGCATGTTGGAAAAGATGACTCTTTGAAGCTAGTTGTCTTCAGTGATGCTTCGCTAGGGAACCTTACAGATGGAGGCACACAAGGTGGACATCTAATTGTGTTAATGGGTGAAGGAGGAAGATTCTCACCTATCTGTTGGCAGTCAAAAAGGATCAGAATGGTTGTCCGAAGCACACTTGCTGGAGAAACCCTTGCTCTTGCAGATGGAATTGACAATGCTATCTTTCTTGCAATTCTGTTCTCAGAGCTTACCACTGGTGAGACAAAACGTCTCTTTCTACTTGTAGTTTGTGTCACTGACAACTACTCATTAGTTGATGCTGTGAAGTCAACCAAGTCTGTCACAGAGAAAAGACTTCGTCTTGAGATTAGCAGCTACAAGGAACTTATTCAAGCACAGAGAATCCAGCGGACGCTGTGGTCGACCACAAAGGAACAGCTTGCTGACTGTCTGACTAAAAAAGGAGCATCTGGTCTTGTGCTCCTACGGGCTCTCAGTAATGGAAAGTGGCAGCTTGAGTAATACAAATAAAAACTGTCTCACAACCCATTTGTAATGGGGATCTTGAATAATACTTGGACATTTAATTATGTTGTTAATGTTTTATTTGACTTTAAAGAAAAGGGGGAGATTGTTAAGTTCATGTTTTAAGTATCCCTATATTTCTGTTATTACGGGGCTATCACTCAGTCAAGAATGCGCCTGCGCAGGGAGTCTTGATGGACCTAGCCTGGAGTGGAATGGCTACCTTGTAGTGTGTTCATATAGTATAGTAAACTTTGTTAAACTGGAACCTTGTCATTTCGAGTTATCACACACATTCTGCAATACTGAATTGTCCTCCTAATCTTGGACCTCCATAAGGATCTGACTAGTGTTGAATACCGGGAAACAGGTTACTGAGATTTCCTGCTTAAACCCACTCCTTATCTTTCTCTTAATGAATTCCATTCAAATTGCATTCAAAATAGATCATCCTGTTCAAGATTGTTATATCTCTCTCAATGTCCTAGCCTACCTCTTTCAGGTAATAAATTCAATAGAGTATTAGCCGTATATTTAGCTAAGGAATGATGGGTTATGCATAAGTTTCAAACTTATAGCCTCTGTCTCTTGTGCAATACTCACCTGCGCTCCCCTGGCCTCTCTCCTTTAAAAAACACCCCTTAGCTCTTGGAGTCCCACGAAAAGCTTAATCGGGGCGGGGGGGCATTTCTTATACTAATAGCTTTTTCAAAGACTTTAACATGTAATGTTAAATAAAGCAGCCAATTGAACGCACAGGGAGTTTGAATCAAGAGAGAACGCGCGATGGCGGTAGGCTATGACATTTTTTTAAAACTCAGATCTGTACACCCATATCCATTCAATCTTCATGAAGAGAAGTGAAAGCCGTCTACATCTTATTTTAGTCCTATATTATTCAAGCATGCCATTACAATGATTAAGATAAGGAAAACAAAACGTTTCATTTCAGAAAGAAAACACTGCTTAGAAATATGCTCATCCATTTATTCAGCAATGAATAATGCATGTCTTGGCGATATAGGCTCTGCTCCTTCAGGGTAACTCACTGCCCGAGTAAAGCGGCCATATGAAATATAGCCTACGAGCAGTAAGTGCGGTAAGCTATACCAATCCCCCTAACAGGAACAGGGAACCTAACAGGTGGAGGCTGGGGTGGGAGCAAGAATACTGCACAAACTCATGTATGTTTCACAAGCTCAGAATCAATACATTGTAGCAGCAGAGGATCAGAGTGAAGCTGGGATCAATTGAGAACCAGTAGCGGCGCCGATGCAGAATTGGACGGCCTATAACTCAGAGCTATCCCTCAGTGCTGACGAAGGAACCAGAACCGTGATGAGTTCCAGTATCTTGTCATTGGTTGCCAGCATCAATGTTGAACAGAGGTTCGCCAGGTGCTGCCCGGGCTCAGCATGCAGGCAGCACAACATGAGAGGACAAAGCAGTGTTAGTTCTGATGATGACGACAATGTTCCACATGTGAGACTCCGTAATGCAAACAGAACTTAAGAGATCATGCAAGATTAAAGGAAAGGAACATTTAGTGTAATCAGACTGAAGAACCCCTAAAGCCATCATACGGACCGCCTCTGGAAAAGCATAATGTAAACCCAACACTGTTGCCTTAACGTGAACTCAAACTTGTCCTACTGAGAGAGAGGAGATATACTGATATGCATGTTCGTTGCCTCTCCGTAGTCCATGAAGAGTAGGCAGACAGATGGATTCTTGAGCAGACTACATGCTGAAAGGTACTAACGCTCAATATGAACTGAATCCCTGCTATTGGAACATAAGGCGCATTTGCCCTCCTGAAATTGGAATAGAAAAGGCATACGTGGTTAAATAACAGAAGACATTGTACAGATCGAAGACCATACAGTAGACTGCTGCAGAGCGGCACAGCTCAGCCATGACATACAGTACCATTACATAGCATAACATACAGTATTACTAACGAACCCCCAAAACCACAACTAACATTGGCGACGTACCCACCTTATCTAAATAGCCTAATGTCCTACTGAAATTGTTCAGCAGTAGTTGATGCATCTGCAGCATGCACAGTGAGACTGACCTGATAATCAAAACCTAGACCTACAAATAGTCTACTTGAGCTAAAGGCTAATGTCTAACAGTATATTCTGGTAAGCCAAAAGAGAAGAATAAATGACCTGATAACAAGAGAAATAGATTACTAGATCATAAGCCTGTATATAGTGCACTTCAGCCACGCTCAAGGTACTAAATGATATCATAACCGGCATCGATAAAAGACAGTACTGTGCTGCCGTCTTCATCGACCTGGCAAAGGCTTTCGACTCTGTCAATCACCATATTCTTATCGGCAGACTCAGTAGCCTCGGTTTTTCTAATGACTGCCTTGCCTGGTTCACCAACTACTTTGCAGACAGAGTTCAGTGCGTCAAATCGGAAGGCATGCTGTCCGGTCCTCTGGCAGTCTCTATGGGGGTACCACAGGGTTCAATTCTCGGGCCGACTCTTTTCTCTGTATATATCAATGATGTTGCTCTTGCTGCGGGCGATTCCCTGATCCACCTCTACGCAGACGACACCATTCTGTATACTTCTGGCCCTTCTTTGGACACTGTGATAACCAACCTCCAAACGAGCTTCAATGCCATTCAACACTCCTTCCGTGGCCTCCAACTGCTCTTAAACGCTAGTAAAACCAAATGCATGCTCTTCAACCGTTCGCTGCCTGCACCCGCACGCCCGACTAGCATCACCACCCTGGACGGTTCTGACCTAGAATATGTGGACATCTATAAGTACCTAGGTGTCTGGCTAGACTGCAAACTCTCCTTCCAGACTCATATCACACATCTCCAATCCAAAATCAGATCTAGAGTCGGCTTTCTATTTCGCAACAGAGCCTCCTTCACTCACGCCGCCAAACTCACCCTAGTGAAACTGACTATCCTACCGATCCTCGACTTCGGCGATGTCATCTACAAAATGGCTTCCAATACTCTACTCAGCAAACTGGATGCAGTTTATCACAGTGCCATCCGTTTTGTTACTAAAGCACCTTATTCGACCCACCACTGCGACCTGTATGCCCTAGTCGGCTGGCCCTCGCTACATGTTCGCCGTCAGACCCACTGGCTCCAGGTCATCTACAAGGCTATGCTAGGTAAAGTGCCGCCTTATCTCAGTTCACTGGTCACGATGGCTACACCCACCCGTAGCACGCGCTCTAGCAGGTGTATCTCACTGATCATCCCTAAAGCCAAAACCTCATTTGGACGCCTTTCCTTCCAGTTCTCTGCTGCCTGCGACTGGAACGAATTGCAAAAATCTCTGAAGTTGGAGACTTTTATCTCCCTCAACAACTTTAAACATCTGCTATCCGAGCAGCTAACCGATCGCTGCAGCTGTACATAGTCCATCGGTATATAGCCCACCCAATTTACCTACCTCACCCTCCCCATACTGCTTTTATTTCCTTTTCTGCTTTTTTTGCACACCAGTATCTCTACTTGCACATGATCATCTGATGATTTACCACTCCAGTGTTAATCTGCTAAATTGTAATTATCTGATTTATTGCCTACCTCCTCATGCCTTTTGCACACATTGTATATAGATTCTCTTTTTTTCTTTTTTTCTACCATGTTATTGACTTGTTTATTGTTTACTCCATGTGTAACTCTGTGTTGTTGTCTGTTCACACTGCTATGCTTTATCTTGGCCAGGTCGCAGTTGCAAATGAGAACTTGTTCTCAACTAGCCTACCTGGTTAAATAAAGGTGAAATAAAAAAATAAAAATATACAGTGCATTCGGAAAGTATTCAAACCCCTTGACTTTTTCCACATTTTGTTATGCTACAGCCTTCTTCTAAAATAGATTAAATAATTCCCCCCCTCAATCTACACACAATACCCCATAATGACAAATTAAAAACAGGTTTAGAAATAAAAATAAATACCTTATTTACATAAGTATTCAGACCCTTTACTCAGTACTTTGTTGAAGCACCTTTGGCAGCGATTACAGCCTCGAGTCTTCTTGGGTATGACGCTAAAAGCTCGGCACACCTGTATTTGGGGAGTTTCTCCCATTCTTCTCTGCAGATCCTCTTAAGGGCTGTCAGGTTGGATGGGGAGCATCGCTGCACAGCTATTTTCAGGTCTCTCCACAGATGTTAGATCGGGTTCATGTCCGGGCTCTGGCTGGGCCACTCAAGAACATTCAGAGACTTGTCCCGAAGCCACATGGCCTTGGCTGTGTGCTTTGGGTCGTTGTACTGTTGGAAGGTGAACCGTCGCCCCAGTCTGAGGTCCTGAGCACTCTGGAGCAGGTTTTCATCAAGGATCTCTCTGTACTTTGCTCTGTTCCCTCAATCCTGACTAGTCTCCCAGTCCCTGCTGCTGAAAAACATCCCCACAGCATAATGCTGACACCACCATGCTTCACCGTAGGGATGGTGCCAGGTTTCCTCCAGACGTGACGTTTGGCATTCAGACCAAAGAATCTTGTTTCTTCAGACCAGAGAATCTTGTTTCTCATGGTCTGAGAGTCCTTTAGGAGCCTTTTGGCAGACTCCAAGTGGGCTGTCATGTGTCTTTTACTGAGGAGTGGCTTCTGTCTGGCCACTCTACCAAAAGGCCTGATTGGTGGAATGCTGCATAGATGGTTGTCCTTCTGGAAGGTTCTCCCATCTCCACAGAGGAACTCTGGAGGTTCTTGGTCACCTCCCTGACCAAGGCCCTTCTTCCCCGATTGCTCAGTTTGGCCGGGCGGCCAGCTCTAGCAAGAATCTTGGTGGTTCAAGAACTTCTTCCATGTAAGAACGATGGAGGCAACTGTGTTCTTGGGGACCTTCAATGCTGCAGAAATGTTGTTGTACCCTTCCCCAGATTTGTGCCTCAACACAATTCAGTCTCAGAGTTCTACGGGCAATTCCATCAACCTTGTGGCATGGTTTTTGCTCAGTCATGCACTGTCAACTGTGAGACCTTATATAGACAGGGGTGTGCCTTTCCAAATCATGTCCAATCAATTGTATTTACCACAGGTGGACTCCAATAAAGTTCTAGAAACATCTCAAGGATGATCAATGGAAAAAGAATGTAGCGTCTCATAGCAAAGGGTATTTGGTATTTTATTAGGATCCCCATTAGCTGTTGCAATAGCAGCAGCTACTCTTCCTGCGGTCCACACAAAACATGAAACATAATACAGAATGACATAATACAGAACATAATTCGACAAGAACAGCTCAAGGACAGAACTATAGTTGAAGTCTGAAGTTTTCATACCCCTTAGCCAAATACATTTAAACTCAGTTTTTCACAATTCCTGACATTAATCCTAGTAAAAATTCCCTGTCTTAGGTCAGTTAGGATCACCACTTTATTTTAAGTATGTGAAATGTCAGAATAATAATAGAGAGAAGGATTTATTTCAGCTTTTATTTCTTTCATCACATTCCCAGTGGGTTAGAAGTTTACAAACACTCAATTAGTATTTGGTAGCATTGCCTTTAAATTGTTTAACTTGGAACCTTTCGGTTACTAGTCCAACGCTCTAACCACTAGGCTACCTGCCGTCCTTGTTCAACAGCCACACCATTCATTACCAGATTCTGCTGAGGTCTAGCACTTAAGGAATGCTTTGTACCAAATACAATGCTCTTAGTTATAGATATGTTTGAGTTTATTACTGGCCACCCATTCCAAAACAGACTGCAACTCTTTGTTAAGGGTTTCAGTGACTTCATTAGCTGTGGTTGCTGATGCGTATATGGTTGAATCATCAGCATACATGGACACACATGCTTTGTTTAATGCTAGTGGCAGGTCATTGGTAAATATAGAAAAGAGTAGAGAGCCTAGAGAGCTGTTACAGTGGTTCCCAAACTTTGTATAGTCCCGTACCCCTTCAAACATTCAACATCCAGCTGCGTACCCTTTCTAGCACCAGGGTCAGCGCACTCTCAAATGTTGTTTTTTGCCATCATTGTAAGCCTGCCACACACACACACACACACACACACACACACTATATGATACATTTGTTAAACATAAGAATGAGTGTGAGTTTTTGTCAGAACAGTGACAAAGAGCTCTTATAGCATTTTCTGCACACAGTCTGTGCTTGTATTTAGTTTTCATGCTAGTGAGGGCCGAGAATCCACTCTCACATAGGTACGTGGTTGCAAAGGGCATCAGTGTCTTAACAGCGCGATTTGCCAAGGCAGGATAATCTGAGCGCAGCCCAATCCAGAAATCTGGCAGTGGCTTCTGATTAAATTACATTTTTACAGAACCACTTGTTGCAATTTCGATGAAGCTGCCTTGTTCAGATATCTGTAAGTGGACTCGAGGCAGGGCATGAAAGCGATAACGAATCCAGTTGTTTGTTTAATCTGTTTCGGGAAAGTACCTGCGTAATTGCGCACGCAACTCACTCAGGTGCTTCGCTATATCACATTTGACATTGCCCGTAAGCTTGAGTTCATTTGCACACAAAAAAACATAGAATGATGGAAAGACCTGTGTGTTGTCCTTGTGAATGCAGACAGAGAAGAGCTCTAACTTCTTAATCATAGCCTCAATTTTGTCCCGCACATTGAGTATAGTTGTTGAGAGTCCCTGTAATCCTAGATTCAGATCATTCAGGCGAGAAAAAACATCACCCAGATAGGCCAGTCGTGTGAGAAACTCGTCATCATGCAAGCAGTCAGACAAGTGAAAATTATGGTCAGTAAAGAAAACTTTAAGCTTGTCTCTCAATTCAAAAAAACGTGTCAATGCATTGCACCTTGATAAGCAGTATGTTGTAAAAGCATTACATGGTCGCTGCCCATATCATCATATCAGAAAATACATGAGTGTTCAGGGGCCTTGCTTTAACAAAGTTAACTATTTTCACTGTAGTGTCCAAAACATCTTTCAAGCTGTCAGGCATTCCCTTGGCAGCAAGAGCCTCTCGTGGATGCTGCAGTGTACCCAAGTGGCGTCGGGAGCAACTGCTTGCGCGCGCATTTCCACTCCACTATGTCTCCCTGTCATGGCTTTTGCGCCATCAGTACAGATACCAACACATCTTGACCACAAGTCCATTTGATGTCACAAAGCTGTCCAGTACTTTACAAATATCCTCTCCTTGTCACGCCCTGACCTTAGTTTTCTATATTTTCTGTATTATTTTGGTCAGGTCAGGGTGTGACGAGAGTGGGTATGTGTGTTTTTGTCTAGGGTTTTTGTTTCCCTATGGGGATTTGTAAGTCTAGGTAATGTAGGGTTATGGTGGCCTGAATTGGTTCCCAATCAGAGGCAGCTGTTTATCGTTGTCTCTGATTGGGGATCCTATTCCATTTAGGTTTTGTGGGTAGTTGTCGATGTGGAGTTGCATGTCAGCACTCGTTCTATTTAGCTTCACTTTCGTTTTTGTTAGTTTGTTCTGTGTTATTCCGTTATTAAAAGAAGAATGTATTCATATCACGCTGCGCCTTGGTCTCCTCAATACGACGAACGTGACACTCCTGTTGTCATGGTTTCCAGTGGTTTGCAGAAGAGGATGTCTTCCTTAATTGACCCCCCATAAATGTAACAGACATATACCAGGAGCTGCGCCAGGCCCGACACGTCTTGACTCATCCAGCTGTAACGCATAGAATTCACTGGCTTGTATGTGAAGCAGTATTTGTTTCAAAACATCTCCTGCCATGTCACTGATGCGTCGTGAAACTGTGTTATTTGATGAAGTTATTGTCTGTCTAGTTTTTTTGGCTTTTTCCCCCAGTATTGTCCCAGCCATATCCGCGACAGCAGGAAAAATTAAGTCCTCCACAATAGTATGGGGCTTGCCTGTCCTAGCCACTTGGTAGCTCACCATATAAGACGCTTCTAGCCCCTTCTTATTAATGGTATCTGTTGCTTTTATACATGTCTTACTACTCGAAAGGCATCTTAATTCTTAATCAAAAACTCCCATGGCTTATTTTTCAAATTGGCATGTTTTGTTTCTAAATGTCTGTACAAGAGTGAAGGTTTCATTGAGTTGTTAGATAGTACTTTTGCACATATAATACACTGTGGCTGAGGAAAGGCACTACTCCCAATATAAGTGAACCTCAAATCAATGTAGTTCTCATCATATTTACGCCTCTTCGATGGTCCAACGTCCCTGTCAGTTGTTCGGTGCTGTCACCGGGTAAGGGGGCAGTAGCTCTTCGGCTGCATCAGATTCACAACTGTCAGTGTCCATGCTAGCTGGGCCAACAGCAAATGTAGAATTACTGATGCTAGCATTGGATGTGCTCTTGGAAGCAGAACAACTTGTGTCATCGACAGGTGCAGGTGTAGTACTGCTAGTAGAAGCAGTACTACCAGTACAGCTGGTATGTGTCTCTATGGACGCAGGCCTTACTAAATGCCTGTTTGAAAATATGAAGAACATTAAAAAAATATAATAATATGTGTATATTTTTTTAAATGTGAGTCACATTTGTATTTGGCGTACCCCCGACGTACCCCCGACAGAACAACACAAGTTGTTCTGCTTCCAAGAGCACATCCAATGCTAGCATCAGTAATTCTACATTTGCTGTTACCCCAGTTTGGGAATACCTGCTGTATTGGATAACGGACCAATCATTTGGAATTTTTGGGGCTTGGGCTCATAAAATGTCTTTAACGTATGGCTTATCAGGCTCAGGCAACATCAGGCTTGAATTTTAAAACTAATAATCAAATACAGACATGTTTATATGCCTTATATGCTTTAGAATGACACTTCCGCAGTCTGGGTAGCCATTTGACTAGATGTTCAGGAGTCTTATGGCTTGGGGGTAGAAGCTGTTTAGAAGCCTCTTGGACCTAGGCATGGCGCTCCGGTACCGCTTGCCGAGCGGTAGCAGAGAGAACAGTCTATGTCTAGGGTGGCTGGAGTCTTTGAAAATTATTAGGGCCTTCTTCTGACACCACCTGGTATAGAGGTCCTGGATGGCAGGAAGCTTGGCCCCAGTGATGTACTGGGCCGTTCGCACTACCCTCTGTAGTGCCTTGCTGGGAACATTTGTAAAATACCGGGAAAATATTAAATCCTGAAAAAGAACCAAGCTTTTAAACTGTTAATAATATTTGGGCGTATCTACAATACCCCATTTACAATATATTATAATTTTTTAATTACTTCCTTTGCAATTTTAGCCAGAATGTACACTACCGGTTGAAAGTTTTGGAACACCTACTCATTCAAGGGTTTATCTTTATTTTTTACTATTTTCTACTTTGTAGAATAGTAGTGAAGACATCAAAACTATGAAATAACACATATGGAATCATGTAGTAACCAAAAAAAAGTGTTAAACAAATAAAACATCTATTTTATATTTGAGATTCTTCAAATAGCCACCCTTTGCCTTGATGACAGCTTTGCACACTCTTGGCATTATTTCAAACAGCTTAATGAGGTAGTCACCTGGAATGCATTTCAATTAATAGGTGTGTCTTCTTAAAAGTTCATTTGTGGAATTTCTTTCCTTAATACGTTAGAGCCAATCAGTTGTGTTGTGACAAGGTAGGGGGGTATACAGAAGATAGCCCTATTTGGTAAAAGACCAAGTACATATTATGGCAAGAACACCTCAAATAAGCAAAGAGAAATGACAGTCCATCATTACTTCAAGACATGAAGGTCAGTCAATACGGAAAATTTACTGGAGTGCAGTTGCAAAAACCATCAAGCGCTATGATGAAACTGGCTCTCATGAGGATCGCCACAGGAATGGACGACCCAGAGTTACCTCTGCTGCAGAGGATAAGTTCATTAGAGTTACCAGTCTCAGAAATTGCAGCCCAAATAAATGCTTCAGAGTTCAAGTAACAGACACATATCAACTGTTTAGAGGAGACTGTGTGAATCAGGCCTTCATGGTCGATTTTTTGCAAAGAAAACACTATACTAAAGGACACCAATAATAAGAAGAGACTTGCTTGGGCCAAGAAACTCAAGCAATGGACATTAGACCGGTGAAAATCTGTCCTTTGGTCTGGAGTCCTAATTTGAGATTTTTGGTTCCAACCGCCATGTCTTTGAGAGCCACGGTGTGGGTGAACGGATGATCTCTGCATGTCACCGTAAAGCATGGAAGAGGTGTTATGGTGTGAGGGGGTGACACCGTCTGTGATTTATTTAGAATTCAAGGAAAATTTAACCAGCATGGCTACCACAGCATTCTGCAGCGATACGCCATCCCATCTGGTTTGCGCTTAGTGGGACTATCATTTGTTTTTCAACAGGACAATGACTCAACACACCTCCAGGCTGAGTGAGGGCTATTTGACGAAGAAGAAGAGTGATTGAGTGCTGCAACAGATGACCTGGCCTCTACAATCCCCCGACCTCAACCAAATTGAGATGGTTTGGGAAGAGTCGGACCACAGGGTGAAGGAAAAGCAGCCAACAAGTGCTCAGCATATTTTTTTACTCCTTCAAGACGGTTGGAAAAGCATTCCATGTGAAGCTGGTTGAGAGATTGCCAAGAGTGTGCAAAGCTGTCATCAAGGCAAAGAAGAATCTCAAATATAAAATATATTTTGATTTGTTTACCAATTTTTTGGTTACTACATGATTCCATATGTGTTATTTCATGGTTTTGATGTTTTCACTGTTATTCTGCAATGTAGAAAATAGTAAATACATTAAGAAAAACCCTTGAATGAGTAGGTGTTCTAAAAATGTTGACAGGTAGTATTGTCACAGTGAATGTTTTTTTGTTCACGTGCTACAGGTGTTGTTAAGAGGATCATCCCGGCTGTGGCGTCCACAAATGCAGTCATTGCTGGTAAATGAGTACACACTAAAGGAAATGTGAACGTTTATTTGTGCATAAAGGGTTTTACGAGCTAGATTAAACATTCAGCAGCATTGTGATAGGACTTTCTGTATTTACTATTCGTAAATAGAAATGTCTTTAGCTAACTACTTTTTGACCCCACTTTAGCTGCTTGTGCCACGGAGGTCTTCAAAATAGCATCAAGGTGAGTTTTCAATTGCTGATTTACTACTAAACCAGTCCATAAGTACATGGAAGTGCATATGCATTTCACAACAGCTTCATGACTTTCCGCTTTGTCTGCAGTGCCTACATTCCTCTGAACAACTACATGGTGTTCAATGACGTTGATGGTCTGTACACCTATACGTTTGAGGCAGAGCGAAAGGTGGGTTTTCTGTGTACTGGGATTTCTGTGTACAGCTCTCAGGTTAACAATGGTATGATGAAAGGTAACTGGTAATACATTTTTGTCTTAATACCTCTATATTTGTTTGAAACGTCAGGAGAACTGTTCATCCTGCAGCCAAGTCCCCCAGGACCTGCACTTCTCTCCCTCAGCTAAGCTCCAGGAGGTGCTCGATTACCTGACTGAAAACGCTTCTCTGTAAGTTCACCTACCACGTAGGTTTTATGTTTCCTGAATTCTGTGACCCCAATGTGATATTATAGTTTGGACTGCGTCTTGGTCATAATGACACTCACAACTGTACATTTTTCAGACAAATGAAATCTCCAGCCATCACTGCGACATTGGAAGGAAAAAATAAAACATTGTATTTACAGGTGAATTTTCACATTTTGATATGCAATATGCAACGTTTTTTGTTCTGATCATGGTGAAAAGAATAGTCTTGAGCAGGCATACAAGTGGTTGGCTGGCTATTGACTCATATTTTGTTTTGACAGACTGTCGCGTCAATTGAACAGAGGACACGCCCCAATCTGAGCAAGTCACTGAAAGGTGAGTAATATAATATGCCGTGTAGGTTTGATACAGGTTTAATAGTGTTTCATATTGATGACATTATGCTTACCCAGTCTTCATTACTGTCTATAGTGTGGGCTTCTAGTCCTCTTTGTGGTTGGACTCATTCTTGTAATTAACTTCTTTTTACAGAGCTGGGTCTGTTAGATGGGCAGGAGCTGGCCGTAGCTGATGTCACCACTCCCCAGACTGTGCTCTTCAAACTCAGCTTTACCTCTTAGGACCAGCATGTTCTCCCCAACATCAAACACCAGACGTCGTTGTTATTACTTTTCTAACAGAGTACCGGGTATTTGAAACGGCAAATAAACTACAAGTTTTACAGTGTATTTAAGTGAATATGTAAATAAATGTATTTCATATCCAGTTCTCTGACATACTTGTAGACTCAAGTCTATGAATCCATTTGGTTGTGGAAAGCCAAACTACTCCACTGTCATATTTGATCATATCAGCAACTGTTGTGATGTATTTGCGTTATATATTTGCGTTATATGCACTGCAACCTCTCAAGCTCGCTTACACTGGAGAAAAGAACAGTACCATATTTAAATTGATTTCTCTTACAGTGTCTTGTGAGTTTAATTTATTTTCATTTCGTTGCAGTAACTCCTTCATGGGGTTTTGCACACACAGACACAACCGGAATATATGTTTTCCTGTACAATACATGTCTTCTGTGTTACTGATGACTGAGACTTCAGGCTGAGTGGGCAAATTGTTTTCCTTGTTGTATATCCATTATGTTCTTGTGCAAATATTGTAGTGTTAATGAATGTGCTGACTCTGCAATTTACACAGAACATTTTTTGTTAACATCCAAATAATGTCTACCCAGTAATAATTATACTTCCAAGTTGTTTAATTGGTGCATGCACAGTTTTAAGGTTTAATGTGAAGAAGGTACTACTCCAATAAAGATACGTGTATTTTCTGAATATTTGCCAGACCCCCCCACTGCAGGTATTGGCACTAGAAAGTAGGTCAGGACACAGACAGCATCATGACATCACATGTGGGCAGTGTTGAAATGTTTGGTTTTTCTGAAAGAATGCTACTTAGAACCCGATTTCGATGGTGATAATGTTTTTGGCGGTGGGTTGCGGTCTATTTCTAATGCCCCGTGTACACGAGTTGCAACGCAGCCGCCGTTTCTCTTAAAAATATATATATTTCACTGTGACCTGCTGCTGACTGTCAGGCAGTGAGGCAGGTTGTTGCTGAGTGAGTGGTTGTGTGTGTGTGCCTCGACACAATCCTGTCTCGGCGCTCTATGGACAATTCCTTCGTCCTTAATTCCTTCGTTTTTGCTCTGACCTACTGTCAACTGTGTGAACTTATATAGACAGGTGTGTGCCTTTCCAAATCATGGCCAGTCAATTGAATTTACCACAGGTCGACTCCAATCAAGTTGTAGAAACATGCTTTAAACAACTCCAGTGGACGCTTGGCATTGCGCATGGTGATCTTACGTTTGTGTGCGGCTACTCAGCCATGGAAACCCATTTCATGAAGCTCCCGACAAACTGTTCTTGTGCTGACGTTGCTTCCAGAGGCAGTTTGGAACTTAGTAGTGAGTGTTGCAACTGAGGACAGACGATTTTTACGCGCTACACGCTTCAGCACTTAGTGGTCCCTTTTCTGTGAGCTTGTGTGGCCTACCACTATGCGGCTGAGCCGTTATTGCTCCTAGCCGTGTCCACTTCACAATAACAGCACATGCAGTTGACCAGGGTAGCTCTAGCAGGGCAGAAATTTGACGAACTGACTTGTTGGAAAGGTGGCATTCTATGACGGTACCACAGTGAAAGTGACTGAGCTCTTCAGTAAGTCCATTCTACTGCCAATGTTTGTCTATGGACAGCCACACATGTCAGCAACGGGTGTGGCTGAAATAGCCAAATCCACTAATTTCAAGGGGTGTCAACATACTTTTGTAAATATAGTGTATGTTATGATTTCTAGCTAGGTGGCTAGGTAGCTAACGTTAGCTAGCTGGCTTCGCTAGGGTTAGGGGTTTGGGTTAAGTTTAGGAGTTAGGTTAAAGGGTTAAGTTAGGGAAAGGGTTAGGGTTAGCTAACATGCTAAGTAGTTGCAAAGCAGCTAAAAAGTAGTAAGTAGTTAAAGTTGCTAATTAACAAAACATTTCTGTGATGATTTGAACTCGCAACGATTGGATTCACATTATATGCCTACCCGTCCACCCCAATCAACCACCCTACTTTTTTTTTGCCCTAGGTAACCATCTATCTTATGAATTCATACCAAACGTAACATATACTAATTTGAGTATGCCGGATTTACTTGTACTATGTTACGTCTAGTCTATGAGACCAGGCTGGTCACGAATGTTGTCGGGAGAAGGAGAGGAGGACCAAGGTGCAGCGTGGTAAGTGTTCATTATTTTAATAAAACAACTGAACAAAACAACAAAACAACTGAACAAAACAACAAAAAAACAGTCCTGTAAGTGACTAAAAAACACTAAACAGAAAATAATCACCCACAACTCAAAATAGGAAAACAGGCTACCTAAGTATAGCTCCTAATCAGAGACAACGATAGACAGCTGCCTCTGATTGGGAACCACACCAGGCCAAACACATAGAAACACAACAACATAGAAAAAAGAACATAGACTGCCCACCCTAGTCACACCCTGGCCTAACCAAAATAGAGAATAAAAAGCCTCTCTAATGCCAGGGTGTGACAGCTGGCTATATCCCCCAAGTGTACTTTTCTTAGGAAGTAATCTAATTCTATCACTATCAACTGATTAAGCTATTCACTTTCTGTACAATATGTTTAAACCCAGACAGCTCTTAGGGAAACACCTATGTAAATGTTTTTTATTTTTAACAAATTTGCAAAGATTTCTAAAAACCTGTTTTTGCTGTGTCATTCTGGGGTATTGTAGGTGGATTGATGTGGAATACTTTCTGAATGCACTGTATATCATCGTGTACATGATCAAGTGCACAGGTCTGTCTCCTCTATCCTATCAAGGGACACAGACCTTGTCATCCTGATTCAGACTCACACCTGTTTCTTGTGCTACAGTGCACAACATATTCTAGAATTGTAAAATATTTTTAATGCTCTCACCTATGCAGACTTAAAGTCATCAGTATTGACAATCTGATATGTGCTTTCTTGGATATAAACAATGATTCTGGGGGTTCTTATCAACATTTTAGAAAAATGCATTTTTAATTAAATGGATGAGGCAAGTGGAAGTAGGAAAAATTAAGAATTTATCTGTCGACCCTGGATTATAGACCAAAATTGTGATAAATAAAAAGGTATATCAGTCTAATTTAAGGACCCCAAAAATTGACAGCTGCAAAATATAGGTCGCAAAATAGTTGGGAAGAGATTTTTGATGTACCGATTCCATAGCACAATTTCTCAATTTAAATTATTATAAACAATTCTTGCAACCAATGGAATGTTATATAAACTCAGCAAAAAAGAAATGTCCTCTCACTGTCAACTGCGTTTATTTTCAGCAAACTTAACATGTGTAAATATTTGTATGAACATAACAAGATTCAACAACTGAGACATAAACTGAACAAGTTCCACAGACATGTGACTAACAGAAATGGAATAATGTGTCCCTGAACAAACGGGGGTCAAAATCAAAGTAACAGTCAGTATCTGGTGTGGCCACCAGCTGCATTAAGTACTGCAGTGCATCTCCTCCTCATGGACTGCACCAGATTTGCCAGTTCTTGCTGTGAGATGTTACCCCACTCTTTCACCAAGGCACCTGCAAGTTCCCAGACATTTCTGGGGGGAATGGCCCTAGCCCTCACCCTCCGATCCAACAGGTTCCAGACGTGCTCAATGGGATTGAGATCCGGGCTCTTCACTGGCCATGGCAAAACACTGACATTCCTGTCTTGCAGGAAATCACGCACAGAACGAGCAGTATGGCTGGTGGTATCGTCATGCCAAAACCGCAAATTGTCAGTGAAGAGCACTTTTTGCCAGTCCTGTCTGGTCCAGCGAAGGTGGGTTTGTGCCCATAGCCGACGCTGTTGCCGGTGATGTCTGGTGAGGACCTGCCTTACAACAAGACTACAAGCCCTCAGTCCAGCCTATTGCGGACAGTCTGAGCACTGATGGAGGGATTGTGCGTTCCTGGTGTAACTCGGGCAGTTGTTGCCATCCTGTACCTGTCCCGCAGGTGTGATGTTCGGATGTACCGATCCTGTGCAGGTGTTGTTACACATGGTCTGCCACTGGGAGGACGATCAGCTGTCCGTCCTGTCTTCCTGTAGCGCTGTCTTAGGCATCCACAGTACGGACATTGCAATTTATTGCCCTGGCCACATCTGCAGTCCTCATGCCTCCTTGCAGCATGCCCAAGGCACGTTCACGCAGATGAGCAAGGACCCTGGGCATCTTTCTTTTGGTGTTTTTCAGAGTAAGTAGAAAGGCCTCTTTAGTGTCCTAGGTTTTCATAACTGTGATCTTAATTGCCTACTGTCTGTAAGCTGTTAATGTCTTAACAACCGTTCCACAGGTGCATGTTCATGAATTGTTTATGGTTCATTGAACAAGCATGGGAAATAGTGTTTAAACCCTTTACAAAGAAGATCTGTGAAGTTCGAGTTATCTTTGAAAGACAGGGTCCTGAAAAAGGGACATTTCTTTTTTTGCTGAGTTTACATTTGTCTAAATGCCAAGAGTGCTTGTTTTGTGCATTGTACATCTTCTCTGACTGGCACATTTTATATCACTGTAAAGCCTTTACTGTCATGACCAAACAGAGAAGAAAGGGGGAGGGAGGGAGTCAGGTAGACAGACTGTCCATGCCCAGACTTGGAACAGCTAACGCAAACAGTATTCCTCACTCCTGCTGATAGCAAAGAAATGCCTTCTTTATCCTCTATCGAATTGTTTGTGGTATCACATTGAAGGGGGGAAGTAAATTGCATGTATAAAAGCAGACAGTCATCTCATTGTCTGCCTGCATTACCAAGTCGCATCAACATTAGCTCCTCTTGATTTTGTTGTTCGTTTAAATATTTATATGTGTAGTAGGTGGCAGAATTATTATTATTATTTTTTTTACATTTTACAATTTTTTCATTTAGCAGACGCTCTTATCCAGCTTCTGGTAAATTGTGTCTAATAAATCAACTACTGGTGATGCAATGCACATTGTGACTGAACCATAAAGGATGAAGGACCTGTCATGCAGAGTGGTCCATTGGCACACCACAGATTATAAGGCTGTAATTAAATTAATGGAAATTACGCAAAAGTAAGCAAGAAATGAATGACACAACTTTATCTTCAGTCATATGAGGAAATGGGAGGATAGTTAGGATTGTTCAGAGAACATTAAAAATAAAAATAAAATTAACATGAGAACGCACAGTATTTTCCTTTAATTTTTGAATATAAATATTTTAGATTATAAGAGTCAACAATAGTAGTGTTTGACCTATTAATGAACTGATGTTACTTTAAAATAGTTAGCTCCTTAGTTAACCATTTGTAAACCTCCTGTCTCAGCCTCCAGTATTTATGCAACAGTAGTTTGTGTCGGGGGTCTGTTATATCTGGAGTACTTCTCCTCTTATCCGGTGTCCTGTGTGGATTTAAGTATGCTCTCTCTAATTCTCTCTCTCGGAGGACCTGAGCCCTAGGACCATGCCTCAGGACTACCTGGCATGATGACTCCTTGCTGTCCCCAGTCCACCTGGCCGTGGTGCTGCTCCAGTTTCAACTGTTCTGCCTGCGGCTATGGAACCCTGACCTGTTCACCGGACGTGCTACCTGTCCCAGACCTGCTGTTTTCAACTCTCTATAGACAGCAGGAGCGGTAGAGATACTCTTAATGATCGGCTATGAAAAGCCAACTGACATTTACTCCTGAGGTGCTGACTTGTTGCACCCTCGACAACTACTGTGATTATTATTGTTATTTGACCATGCTGGTCATTTATGAACATTTGAACATCTTGGCCATGTTCTGCTATAATCTCCACCCGGCACAGCCAGAAGAGGACTGGCCACCCCTCATAGCCTGGTTCCTCTCTAGGTTTCGGCCTTTCTAGGGAGTTTTTCCTAGCCACCGTGCTTCTACACCTGCATTGCTTGCCGTTTGGGGTTTTAGGCTGGATTTCTGTACAGCACTTTGAGATATCAGCTGATGTAAGAAGAGCTATATAGATACATTTGATTCGATTGGATTGTAGACAAGAATCCTTCACAGGTCCAAAACGTTAGACCTGACTGAAATGGACCTGGGTCTTTCCCATCCGGACCCAATATGCATCAATTATTTTTCTAAAAATGCAGAGACCCAAGGACAACTAGACCCATTCTGTATAGACCTGGTCAGATCTAGACCTGGTCCGATCCAAGTGAGCGAAGCAGCAGTAAAGTCCATTTTGAATCCTTCCTAAGCATATTTGGGTAGAGGACTGAAGGTTCCTCCCCTCAGACCTCCTCGGATGTCCTTTTGAAAGAGAGGCAAGGAATGGAGGAAACAATGACAAAGTTTTAACCATTGCTTTAAAAAAGATGATCTATTTATTTCACGTGATTAGTGATTAAGGTCAATCCTGTTGCATGAACTTAAATCTCATTTTAATATGGTGACTACTCCATTTACATTATTTTAAAAAATAAATCATTTTACATCTAATATTGAAGTCAGTGTAAAAGCATGGTTTTACTCCTTTTTGGCAATTTTCTGGTGGAAAACTGAGCGGGTCGAGCATAACACATCAACCTTGTTACCCATAGATGGGCAAGAAATGTTTTCACAATTTACATTTTGCATTCAATTGCCCATCCCTGTTTCACAACAAGCTTCCATTCCCCATGTCACAAGGGTGCTATGACTGATTAAGATGAAAACGTCAACCCTGTTAATTGCCACCTCTTGTGGTATTTTTTCTTAATTTAACCTCAGAGATTGGAAAACAAGTGTTTTATTAACTTGAACATGTGCACTTAATGACAGAATTTAAAACTTAAGTGAACTAGTGTATATATAAATATTTTCAAAATTAAATTGGAATTGACCCCAACCCTGCAAATTACATTACCCAAAAGGTACCCTATTGGTGAAACGGCATGCCTATTGTTATACTGGCTTGTGTTTAGAGATTGTGGTCCTTCTGTAAGAGGTAACTGGGGATCTAGCGGTTGCAGTGGGCGGTGGTCAGTTAGAGGAAGGATTTTTCTGTAAAAACTTTTGGACAGGCCGCCTAAGTGTTTTTTCAGGCTGCCTGAGTCCAATGAGTGTAAAAAAAATAATAAATAAAAAAATATATATGATTTTCTTCTTCCATAGCTTGCTTATAGAGATCAGCATGTACTGATTCTCATTCCTTTATCGCTTTCGGAAGGTACTGTATGCACTGACATGAACACAATGGAGAGGTTGGGAACAGGTTGGAGAGAGCCGAAAACATTCCTGTTTCGATTGCATCCCATGGATTCTCTACTGTTAACAAACAGTTGAAGTGTCTGACAAAAGTCTGTTCTTTGTGGGAAACTGTTGAGTCATTATAAACAAACAGGAAAAAAACATGATTAACATGTGACTCTCCCCTAAGACCTGACACAAAGGGAGTAAAGACAAGATTTCTGTTCTCAAAGACTGAAAACCCCCTTAGAGAAGAGAGATCCATTGGTATCTTCCTCATTCCTTTGTCCAAGATCAAGTTCTGTCTATGGAGGAAAATGGGCTTTTTAGAGGTGTGTCAATAACAGCAGACTGACTGAAACTTCTCTAAACTAAACTTTCATAAGCAATGTTGATTTCTGTACACCCTCCTTGCACCTTATACATTAGTGTAAATTCCAAGAGTGCTTGTTTTGGGTGTTGTGTATCTTTTCCTGGCTGGCACATTTTATATCACTGTAAAGCCTTTACTGTCATGACCAAACAGAGAAGAAAGGGGGAGGGAGGGAGTCAGGTAGACAGACTGTCCATGCCCAGACTTGGAACAGCTAACACAAACAGTATGCCTCACTCCTGCTGATAGCAACTGTTCATGCTGACAGAAAATGCCTTCTTTATCCTCTATTGAATTGTTTGTGGTATCACATTGAAGGGGGGAAGTAAATTGCATGTATAAAAGCAGACAGTCATCTCATTGTCTGCCTGCATTACCAAGTCGCATCAACATAAGCTCCTCTTGATTTTGTTGTTCGTTTATATGTGTAGTAGGTGGCAGGATTTTTTTTTACATTTGACAATTTTGTCATTTAGCAGACGCTTTTATCCAGCTTCTGGTA
This sequence comes from Salvelinus alpinus, assembly GCF_045679555.1. Classification (NCBI taxonomy): domain Eukaryota; kingdom Metazoa; phylum Chordata; class Actinopteri; order Salmoniformes; family Salmonidae; genus Salvelinus; species Salvelinus alpinus. Next base: position 17,186,427 of record NC_092097.1, read on the forward strand.
AATTGTATCTAATAAATCAACTACTGGTGATGCAATGCACATTGTGACTTAACCATAAAGGATGAAGGACCTGTCAAGCAGAGTGGTCCATTGGCACGCCACAGATCATAAGGCTGTAGTTAAATTAATGGAAATTAAGCATATCAAAATAATATGCAACAATAATGATAAAATTAACAAAGAAAATGCTCTGTATGACACAGAAAATCAGCCAAAGAATTTTTATCCAAATGTCACTGTCACAGTGACAGACAAAACCACTCAGACTTCATTAAATAGTACCCCCAAAACACCAGTCTCAATGTCAACAGTGAAGTGTCTGTGTTCTTTTGCCCATCTTAATTTTGTCTTTTTATTGGCCAATCTGAGATATGGCTTTTTCTTTGCCACTCTGCCTAGAAAGCCAGCATCCCGGAGTAACCTCTTCACTGTTGACATTGAGACTGGTGTTTTGCGGGTACTATTTAATGAAGCTGCCAGTTGAGGACTTGTGAGGCGTCTGTTTCTCAAACTAGACACTCTAATGTACTTATCCTCTTGCTCAGTTGTGCACCGGGGCCTCCCACTCCTCTTTCTATTCTGGTTACAGCCAGTTTGTGCTGTTCTGTGAAGGGATTAGTACACAGCGTTGTACGAGATCTTCAGTTTCTTGGCAATGGAATACATGGAATAGCCTTCATTTCTCAGAACAAGAATAGACTGACGAGTTTCAGAAGAAACTGCTTTGTTTCTGGCCATTTTGAGCATGTAATCGAACCCACAAATGCTGATGCTCCAGATCCTCAACTAGTCTAAAGAAGGCCAGTTTTATTACTTCTTTAATCAGAACAACAGTTTTCAGCTGTGCTAACATAATTGCAAAAGGGTTTTCTAATGATCAATTAGCTAGTCCAAGTTTATCATTTTAAAAGGCTAACACAACGTGCCTTTGGAACACAGGAGTGATAGTTGCTGATAATGGGCCTCTGTACGCCTCTGTAGATATTCCATAAAAAATCTGCCATTTCCAGCTACAATAGTCATTTATAACATTAACAATGTCTACACTGTATTCTGATCAATTTGATGTTATTAATGTACCAAAAATGTGCTTTTCTTTAAAAAACAAGGACATTTCCAAGTGACCCCAACTTTTGAATAGTAGTTTATATATTTTCCTTTATTATTTTCCCCTAACTCTACCACCCTGGAGTAAAGTAATGGACATCAAAATTTAGGCTTCTACTTCCAGCTTTATACATACTATATAAATATTATGGACACGGTATATTTTACAATAGTTATCTTTTGTTTGTTTAACCATTCTTCAGCTACCCTCAACCCCTCCCATCTATCTCTGAAGACCATCCAGTTTGATTTCTATTTGCCATATATTTTTAACTGTGCTGTGATGTTTCACAAAAGTTCTGAACCTATATACATTTTACGGACACAGTATATTTTACATTAGTTATCTTGTTGTTTTTAGTTCCACCCTTCAGTTCCACTCAACCCCTGCCATCTATCTCTTAAAAAACGTATTCTTAATAGGGGGGCGCTGTTTTCACTTTGGAAAAAATTGTGCCCAAATTAAACGGCCTCGTACTCTGTTCTAGATCATACAATATGCATATTATTATTACTATTGGATAGAAAACACTCTGACGTTTCTAAAACTGTTTGAATTATATCTGTGAGTAAAACAGAACTCATTTGGCAGCAAACTTCCATACAGGAAGTGAAAATTCAGAAAATTAGGCTCTGTGTCAGGGCCTGCCTATTCAACTGGCTTTTATTTATGGATCTGTATGCACTTCATACGCCTTCCACTAGATGTCAACAGGCAGTGGAAGGTTGAATGGGGTGTCTAGCTTGATGTGAGGCCGAATAAGAGCTTTTGGAGTGACAGGTCCGCTCTTTTGTCAGTTTTCAACTGCGCGCCGGGGAACCTCACATTGTCTTCTGAAAAGCGTTCGGTATACACGACGAATTGCTCCGGCTCTGAATTTATTGGATACATATGAGAAGAACATCATAAAGTAGGATTTTCAACCGAGTTTGACCAGTTTATTCAACGTTTATTGGGAATTTTGGAATTTTTCATTCCAGGCGCCAAGAGTTGATGGGCATGTTCGCGCCACAATGCTAGCAAAAGTTGCTAATTCGACAGAAGAAATGGACACTCTAAAACCAAACAACGATTTATTCTGGACCTAGGACTCCTTGCACAACATTCTGATGGAAGATCCGCAAAAGTAAGAGAATATTTATGATGTTATTTTGTATTTTTGTGTAATATGTTGGCTCCAACACGGCGGAGAATAGGTGAGCGCTGTCTCACAATAATGCATGCTGTATGTTGTAGTAAAGTTATTTTTAAAAATCTAACACAGCGGTTGCATTAAGAACCAGTGTATCTTTCATTTGCTGTACAACATGTATTTTTTAGTAAAGTTTATGATGAGTTCTTTGGTTAGATTAGGTGACTGTCCAAAATATCTCCGGACATTTTGGTGAATTGTTGCTACGTATTCACAATGTATAACCACGATTTGCAGCTCTAAATATGCACATTTTCGAACAAAAAATAAATGTATTGTATAACATGATGTTATAAGACTGTCATCTGATGAAGTTGTCCAAAGGCTAGTGATTAATTTTATCTCTATTGCTGGTTTTTGTGAAAGCTATTTTGGCGGTGAATAAATGGCGTTGTGTGTTTGGCTATTGTGGTGAGCTAATAGAAATATATATTGTGTTTTCGCTGTAAAACACTTAAAAAAAAATGAAATATTGGCTGGATTCACAAGATGTTTATCTTTCATTTTCTGTACACCATGTATTTTTCATAAATGTTTTATGATGAGTATTTATATATTTCACGTTGCTCTCTGTAATTATTCTGGCTGCTTTGGTGCTTTTTGTGATGGTGGCTGCAATGTAAAACTACGATTTATACCTCAAATATGCACATTTTCGAACAAAACATAAATGTATTGTATAACATGATGTTATAAGACTGTCATCTGATGAAGTTGTTCAAGGTTAGTGATTAATTTTATCTCTATTTCTGGGTTTTGTGAAAGCTACCTATGCGGTGGAAACATGGTGAAAACATGGCGTTGTGTGTTTGGCTATTGTGGTTAGCTAATATAAATACATATTGTGTTTTCGCTGTAAAACATTAAAAAAATCGGAAATGATGGCTGGATTCACAAGATGTTTATCTTTCATTTGCTGTATTGGACTTGTGATTTCATGAAATTATATTATATGATATCCCTGTCCCGTTAGGCTAGGCTATGCTAGTCAGCTTTTTTGATGAGGATGCTCCCGGATCCGGGATGGGTAGCCCTGAAAGGTTTTAAACAACATACCTTTTTTATTTCTATTTGCTATATATTTTGCAACTGTGTTGTAATGTTTCACAAAAGTTCTGAACCTTTCTTTTCTCATAGTTTATACAAATTGTAAATTAAAGATAAACATTTTTGCTAAAAGTATTATTATATTATTGATCGATTGACTATGACTTTTCAAATCACTTAGCAGTGCTATCTGCAGGGTTAGCGGCAGGTAAATTCTTCAGCCATTCCTGGAACTGCGACCAAAAACAAGCTACATATGGACAGTACCAAAACAAATGATCTAATGATTCCGTCTCTTTACAGCCAAATATGCAGAGCTGGGATGGTTTTATCCCCCATATACTCAGAAAAAAAAGAAACGTCCCTTTTTCAGGACCCTGTCTTTCAAAGATATTTCGTAAAAATCCAAATAACTTCACAGATCTTCTTTGTAAAGGGTTTAAACACTGTTTCCCATGCTTGTTCAATGAACCATAAACAATTCATGAACATGCACCTGTGGAACGGTTGTTAAGACATTAACAGCTTACAGACGGTAGGCAATTAAGGTCACAATTATGAAAACTCAGGACACTAAAGAGGCCTTTCTACTGACTCTGTAAAACACCAAAAGAAAGATGCCCAGGGTCCCTGTTCATCTGCGTGAACATGCCTTAGGCATGCTGCAAGGAGGCATGAGGACTGCAGATGTGGCCAGGGCAATAAATTGCAATGTCCGTACTGTGAGACGCCTAAGACAGCGTTACAGGGAGACAGGACGGACAGCTGATCGTCATCGCAGTGGCAGACCACATGTAACAACACCTGCACCGGATCGTTACATCCGAACATCACACCTGCGGGACAGGTACAGGATGGCAACAACAACTGCCCGAGTTACACCAGGAACACACAATCCCTCCATCAGTGCTCAGACTGTCCGCAATAGGCTGAGAGGCTGGACTGAGGGCTTGTAGGCCTCTTGTAAGGCAGGTCCTCACCAGACCTCACCGGCAACAGTGATGTTGGGCACAAACCCACCGTCGCTGTACCAGACAGGACTGGCAAAAAGTGCTCTTCACTGACGAGTCGCGGTTTTGTCTCACCAGGGTTGATAGTCGGATTCGTGTTTATCGCCGAAGGAATAAGCGTTACACCGAGGCCTGTACTCTGGAGCGGGATCGATTTGGAGGTGGAGGGTCCGTCATGGTCTGGGGCGGTGTGTCACAGCATCATCGGACTGAGCTTGTTGTCATTGCAGGCAATCTCAACACCGTGCGATACAGGGAAGACATCCTCCTCCCTCGTGTGGTACCCTTCCTGCAGGCTCATCTGACATGACGCTCCAGCATGACAATGCCACCAGTCACACTGCTTGTTCTGTGTGTGATTTCCTGCAAAACAGGAATGTCAGTGTTCTGACATGGCCAGCGAAGAGCCCGGATCTCAATCCCATTGAGCATGTCTGGGACCTTTTGGATCGGAGGTTGAGGGCTAGGGCAATTCCCCCCAGAAATGTCAGGGAACTTGCAGGTGCCTTGGTGGAAGAGTGGGGTAACATCTCACAGCAAGAACCGGCAAATCTGGTGCAGGAGATGCACTGCAGTACTTACTGCAGCTGGTGGCCACACCAGAAATGACTGTTACTTTTGATTTTGACACCCCCTTTGTTCAGGAACACATTATTCCATTTCTGTTAGTCACATGTCTTTGGAACTTGTTAAGTTTATGTCTCAGTTGTTGAATCTTGTTATGTTCATACAAATATTTACAAATGTTAAGTTTGCTGAAAATAAACGCAGTTGACAGTGAGAGGACGTTTCTTTTTTTTGCTGAGTTTACAAGGTAAAAGGATGGTGTTTACAAATCAAACATTGCTTATGAAATTTAGTTTAGAGAAGTTTCAGTCAGTCTGCTTTTTTTGACACACCTCTAAAAAGCCAATTTCTTCTATAGACAGAACTTGATCTTGGACAAAGGAATGAGGAAGATACCAATGGATCTCTCTTCTCTAAGGGGGTTTTCAGTCTTTGAGAACAGAAATCTTGTCTTTACTCCCTTTGTGTCAGGTCTTAGGGGAGAGTCACATGTTAATCATGGTTTTTTCCTGTTTGTTTATAATGACTCAACAGTTTCCCACAAAGAACAGACTTTTGTCAGACACTTCAACTGTTTGTTAACAGTAGAGAATCCATGGGATGCAATCGAAACAGGAATGTTTTCGGCTCTCTCCAACCTGTTCTCAACCTCTCCATTGTGTTCATGTCAGTGCATACAGCACCTTCCGAATGCGATGCAGGACTGAGAATCAATACATGCTGATCTCTATAAGCAAGCTATGGAAGAAAAAAATCATTTTTTTTTTTTTTACACTCATTGGACTCAGGCAGCCTGAAAAAAAACTTAGGTGGACTGTCCAAAAGTTTTTACAGAAAAAACCCTTCCTCTAACTGACCGCAACCGCTAGATCCCCAGTTACCTCTTACAGAAGGACCACAATCTCTAAACACAAGCCAGTATAACAATAGGCATGCCGTTTCACCAATAGGGTACCTTTTGGGTAGTGTAATTTGCAGGGTTGGGGTCAATTCCAATTTAATTTTGAAATTCCAATGAAATTCTTATATTCACTCATGAAGTGGAGAATTTGTTAAATTGAATTAATGGAATTGGAAATGAATTCGAATTAGGCTGTCTGAATTTTAAACACAAACATCTTTCGAACTGAATTACAATTTCCCAGGTAATGGAATTAATGCACTTGGTATAAAAATTGACTGCAGGATTTGTTTTAAAACCTCTACAGGATTTGTGTCCCCCCCGTGGGATGTTTGAGCTGACGTGCGCTAATGTGATTAGCATGAGGTTGTAAGTAACAAGAACATAACAAGAACATGAGCTACAGGCAGTTAGACTTGGGTATGTCATTTTAGGTGAAAATTGAAAAAAAAGGGTCCGATCCTTAAGAGGTTGTTCTGTATTATGTCATGTTTTGTGTGGACCCCAGGAAGAGTAGCTGCTGCTTTCACAATAGCTAATGGGGATCCTAATAAAAAAATATATAAAAAAATAAAGAAACACACCAGAGGGATAATGTTCATATCAATCTTTTAAATAACAAAGATCTATCTATATTTTTGGCCTAATGGCTATAGTCTGCCAGTGCAAGTCAGGCCATTACCCGAGAAGCGAGTGAGTGAGAGAGAGAGACATTGCAGTACCAAGGTCATTTTTTCAATCAACACAAAAATGTTGCATACCGTGCATCGCTACTGTACATGTGCTCCTGATAAGTGTGTGCGCCTCCACTACACACTTATCGGGGGCACGTGTACAGTAGTGTTGCATGGTATATGGAAACTTCAGTAGTATCACAATACCATCATTTACACACGAGGTGGACACACACAAGGACGAGTACAGGCTTCAGCCACTTAAACCTGCTGCAACCTTGCTTAAATAATTTCAACTTGTATTTCTAGGCTGTCTAAATAGTGACATTATCAGCTTCAAAGCTTGTGGGAATTGAATTTGAATTTGTGGAATTGTTGAGGATAATATTGAATTCGTAGAATTGACCTAACATTGGAATCGGGAGGAATTTAATCGTCTCTGAATTCAAAGACTGCTGTGGAAATTGAATTACATGGAATTTACAGGGTAAGGGAATTTAATTCTAACTGAATTTGTGGAATTAACCCCAACCCTGGTAATGTAAAAAATATTTATATATACACTAGTTCACTTAAGTTTTAAATTCTGTCATTAAGTGCACATGTTCAAGTTAATAAAACACTTGTTTTCCAATCTCTGAGGTTAAATTAAGAAAAAATACCACAAGAGTTGGCAATTAACAGGGTTGACGTTTTCATCTTAATCAGTCATAGCACCCTTGTGACATGGGGAATGGAAGCTTGTTGTGAAACAGGGATGGGCAATTGAATGCAAAATGTAAATTGTGAAAACATTTCTTGCCCATCTATGGGTAACAAGGTTGATGTGTTATGCTCGACCCGCTCAGTTTTCCACCAGAAAATTGCCAAAAAGGAGTAAAACCATGCTTTTACACTGACTTCAATATTAGATGTAAAATGATTTATTTTTTAAAATAATGTAAATGGAGTAGTCACCATATTAAAATGAGATTTAAGTTCATGCAACAGGATTGACCTTAATCACTAATCACGTGAAATAAATAGATCATCTTTTTTAAAGCAATGGTTAAAACTTTGTCCTTGTTTCCTCCATTCCTTGCCTCTCTTTCAAAAGGACATCCGAGGAGGTCTGAGGGGAGGAACCTTCAGTCCTCTACCCAAATATGCTTAGGAAGGATTCAAAATGGACTTTACTGCTGCTTCGCTCACTTGGATCGGACCAGGTCTAGATCTGACCAGGTCTATACAGAATGGGTCTAGTTGTCCTTGGGTCTCTGCATTTTTAGAAAAATAATTGATGCATATTGGGTCCGGATGGGAAAGACCCAGGTCCATTTCAGTCAGGTCTAACGTTTTGGACCTGTGAAGGATTCTTGTCTACAATCCAATCGAATCAAATGTATCTATATAGCTCTTCTTACATCAGCTGATATCTCAAAGTGCTGTACAGAAATCCAGCCTAAAACCCCAAACGGCAAGCAATGCAGGTGTAGAAGCACGGTGGCTAGGAAAAACTCCCTAGAAAGGCCGAAACCTAGAGAGGAACCAGGCTATGAGGGGTGGCCAGTCCTCTTCTGGCTGTGCCGGGTGGAGATTATAGCAGAACATGGCCAAGATGTTCAAATGTTCATAAATTACCAGCATGGTCAAATAACAATAATAATCACAGTAGTTGTCGAGGGTGCAACAAGTCAGCACCTCTGGAGTAAATGTCAGTTGGCTTTTCATAGCCGATCATTAAGAGTATCTCTACCGCTCCTGCTGTCTATAGAGAGTTGAAAACAGCAGGTCTGGGACAGGTAGCACGTCCGGTGAACAGGTCAGGGTTCCATAGCCGCAGGCAGAACAGTTGAAACTGGAGCAGCACCACGGCCAGGTGGACTGGGGACAGCAAGGAGTCATCGTGCCAGGTAGTCCTGAGGCATGGTCCTAGGGCTCAGGTCCTCCGAGAGAGAGAATTAGAGAGAGCATACTTAAATCCACACAGGACATCGGATAAGACAGGAGAAGTACTCCAGATATAACAGACCCCCGACATAAACTACTGTTGCATAAATACTGGAGGCTGAGACAGGAGGTTTACAAATGGTTAACTAAGGAGCTAACTATTTTAAAGTAACATCAGTTCATTAATAGGTCAAACACTACTATTGTTGACTCTTATAATCTAAAATATTTATATTCAAAAATTAAAGGAAAATACTGTGCGTTCTCATGTTAATGTTTTTATTTTATTTTTAATGTTCTCTGAACAATCCTAACTATCCTCCCATTTCCTCATATGACTCTGAAGATAAAGTTGTGTCATTCATTTCTTGCTTACTTTTGCGTAATTTCCATTAATTTAATTACAGCCTTATAATCTGTGGTGTGCCAATGGACCACTCTGCTTGACAGGTCCTTCATCCTTTATGGTTCAGTCACAATGTGCATTGCATCACCAGTAGTTGATTTATTAGACACAATTTACCAGAAGCTGGATAAGAGCGTCTGCTAAATGACAAAATTGTAAAATGTAAAAAAAAAACAACCTCCTGCCACCTACTACACATATAAACGAACAACAAAATCAAGAGGAGCTTATGTTGATGCGACTTGGTAATGCAGGCAGACAATGAGATGACTGTCTGCTTTTATACATGCAATTTACTTCTCCCCTTCAATGTGATACCATAAACAATTCAATAGAGTATAAAGAAGTCATTTTCTGGCAGCATGAACAGTTGCTATCAGCAGGAGTGAGGAATACTGTTTGTGTTAGCTGTGCCAAGTCTGGGCATGGACAGTCTACCTGACTCCCTCCCTCCCCCTTTCTTCTCTGTTTGGTCATGACAGAAAAGGCTTTACAGTGATATAAAATGTGCCAGCCAGGAAAAGATACACAACACCCAAAACAAGCACTCTTGGCATTTACACTAATGTATAAGGTGCAAGGAGGGTGTACAGAAATCAAACATTGCTTATGAAAGTTTAGTTTAGAGTTGTTTCAGTCAGTCTGCTGTTAATGACACACCTCTAAAAAGCCAATTTTCCTCCATAGACAGAACTTGACCGTGGACAAAGGAATGAGGAAGATACCAATGGATCTGTAACGGGTGTCGTGGTCTGAAGAGGAAGAATCGGACCAAAGCGCAGCGTGGTAAGTGTTCATGACTTATTTCAACTGAACACAAGAACAAGATAACGAAGTGGAAACCGAAACAGTCCTGTCAGGTGCAGAAAACACTAAACCGAAAATAACTACCCACAAAACACAGGTGGGAAAATGCTACCTAAGTATGTTTCCAATCAGAGACAACGATAGACAGCTGTCCCTGATTGAGAAACATACCCGGCCAAAACAAAGAAATACCAAAACATAGAAAAATTAACATAGAATGCCCACCCAAATCACACCCTGACCAAACCAAAATAGAGACATAAAAAGTTCTCTAAGGTCAGGGCGTGACAGGATCTCTCTTCTCTAAGGGGGTTTTCAGTCTTTGAGAACAGAAATCTTGTCCTTACGCCCTTTGTGTCAGGTCTCAGAGGATAGTCATATGTTAATCATGGTTTTTTCCTGTTTGTTTATAATGACTGAACAGTTTCCCAAAAAGAACAGTCTTTTGTCAAACACTTTAAATGTTTGTTAACAGTAGAGAATCCATGGGATGCAATCGAAACAGGAATGTTTTCGGCTCTCTCCAACCTGTTCCCAACCTCTCCATTGTGTTCATGTCAGTGCATACAGCACCTTCCGAATGCGATGCAGGACTGAGAATCAGTACATGCTGATCTCTATAAGCAAGCTATGGAAGAAAAAAATCTATAATTTTTTTTTACACTGTTTGGACTCAGGCAGCCTGTCCAAAAGTTTTCTTTACAGAAAAATCCTTCCTCTAACTGACCACTGACCACCTCCCCCAGCAACCGCTAGATCCCCAATTTATCTCTTACAGAAGGACCACAATCTCTAAACACAAGCCAGTATAACAATAGGCATGCCGTTTCACCAATAGGGTACCTTTTGGGTAGTTTAATTTGCAGGGTTGGGGTCAATTCCAATTTAATTTTGAAATTCCAATGAAATTCTTATATTCACTCATGAAGTGGAGAATTTGTTAAATGTAATTAAATTGGAAATGAATTGGAATTAGGCTGTCTGAATTATAAACACAAAAATATTTGAAATTGAATTGCAATGAAATATTTGTGTATTTCTCAGGTAATATAATTAATGCACTTAGTATAACAAATTTACTGCAGGATTTGTTTTAAATTTCTACTTGTATTTCTAGTCTGTCTAAATAGTGACATTATCAGCTTCAAAGCCTGTGGGAATTGAATTTGAATTTGTGGAATTATTGAGAACAATAATGAATTGGGAGGAATTGAATCATCTCTGAATTTAAAGACTGGTGTGGAATTTTAATTGAATTACATGGAATTTACATGGTAAGGGAATGTAATTATATCTGCATCTCTACATCAACTGTTCAGAGGAGTGTGTGAATCAGGCCTTCATGGTTGAATTGCTGCAAAGAAACCACTACTAAAGGAGACCAATAATAAGAAGAGACTTGCTTTGGCCAAGAAACACAAGCAATGGACATTAGACCGATGGAAATCTGTCCTTTGGTCTTGAGTCCAAATTTGAGATTTTTGGTTCTAACCGCCGTGTCTTTGTGAGATGCAGAGTAGGTGAACAGATGATCTCCGCATGTGTGGTTCCCACCATCAAGCATGGAGGAGGTGTGATGGTGTGGGGGTGCTTTGTTGGTGACACTGTCAGTGAATTATTTAGAATTCAAGGCACACTACAGCATTCTGCAGCGATACGCCATC